>NC_077228.1:407904239-408204239 GCF_027887165.1 Monodelphis domestica
TCCTCTAATTTGGCTGGGATTCTTTTGGCATTGTCCTAATATACTCTGCATTAAATAGGCAGCATAGAATTAAAAGAAGAGCATGAACATTGAACTTGGAGTTCTAAACCTCATTGATCCTATGATCCTTAGCAATTTCTCAGCCTTAGGTTTCTTATTTGTAAAAAGGAACAATGTTTACCCTACTAAACTCAGAGAAATGTTGTAAGGAAAATGCTTTTAAATCATTTTTCTTTTGTGACTGAATTTCCAAGACCCCATTTGGGGTTTTCTTGGCAGAGATACTGGAATGACTTGACATTTCATTTGCTAGCTCATTTTACAGATGAAGATACTGAGGCAAATGAGATTAAGAGACTTTCCCTGAGTCACACAACTAGTAAGTATCTGGAAGCAGATTTGAATTCATGAAGATGAGTCTTTCTGACTCTAGACCCAACACTCTATCCACTTTAACACCAAAGAAAAATAGTAAGCTATAAAATACTATAAAATGAGATATAATTATTACAAGCTGCAGCAAAAATTGTGAAGGTGAGAGATTTTTGTTTTCATATAATAAATTGGATAGATCAGTAATGCAAAAAGGTTTTTAATGACAGGTTTTAACTCTGAAAACATGAGTCTAAAGACTGAAAATGACATTTCTAAAGGCAGCATTATAAAGGGAACAAGGATCATGAGGGAAGTGTTTTAGGGCAAAGGCTATAACTGTGTCGCAAAAAACTTAAGAAACTACTTTCTAATTTGGGAGTACTAGTCTTCAGGCCACAATAAGAGTAGAAAAGGAGTCAATGATCATCCTTTAGAGAAGCTGTCCTTTGATTTGGCCCATTTGGCTATGTTAATCTCTGTCAGTTCTAATCTGTCAGTTCTAATTCATGATCCAGATATCTGGGTTGTACTCACCTTCACACTAGAGGACAATAAAGCTAAGGAAGGAGATGGATTTTTTTTGGAAAATATTGGTTTATCATCTAGTTACCAGTTCTTAGTTTGCTGATCTCTCATAACAAAGGCAGAGAATTAGAATTTGACTTAATAAATAAATGATGTCTGTTAATTAGGGAACTTAAGTTCCATGAGGAGTGAAAGAGTCCAGAAAAATGTCAGGGTGGGCCATTGGATACCTAAAGAACATTTATAAGAAATAGACCTAATGTCCAGAGCAGAAACAATCTTCCATAAGTGAACCTTATGGGTATATTATACAGTTATTTTAAAACTATCATTAAATGTTTTGACTTGTTGTTGTTGATGCACTTATGCCCTTACACCAGATATAATTAACTTGAGTTACACAGAAGATTTTGTGGGCCATGTGTAAATTTGGGTGCATCTATGAATTTATATGGGAGAAAAATTGCATCATTATTTCAATATATACCTCAAACAACTCTCAATGCCTGGGACTTTCACTGAGATTTTACATCACACAGTTTTGGATTATCTCCAGTTGATACCATTTATGGGCTTACAAATTCTGTTCAGATTGTTTCTAAAATATCAACTGTATCAAGTATTTAGTTTAATCCTTACTAGGAAAAGGAAACAACTGAAAGAGAGATTAATGGGAACTAGATTTATATATCTTGAGGATTGCATTTTCCAATTGACAAAAACTATTAGCCAACAAACTGAAACTATCTCTAATGGTGAAGATAGTATCTCTCAAATGACTAAAATTATAATGCATCAAAATGTAACGATCTCCAAACAGAATGAAAATTTTACTCAGTTTACTAAATCTGCCTCTCCTACTGCTTCAAATTCTCCCACCAAATGCACCTAAAACTAATTGCCAAAAGAAAGAAGATACAAAACCAAGTCTATTCCCTTTAAGAGAAGTACCAACCCTTAACCCTAAGAAGAATAAGCGAGTAACTATTTGGCACCATAAACACTTTACCACTCAGGATACGGATGAATTTAAGTGCAGCATGCATTCTTTTGATAAGGAACCCATAGTTGTGATTTTTTAAAAAGTTAGAGAAGATATGCAGGCAATTTATCCAACCTGTATTTATTTTTAATATCTTGTAGATGAATTATTAACTAAAAGGAAAAGGAAAAGGATAAAGTTATCAAGCTTACCAATGAGGGGAAGTGCAGTTCACTGGCCTGAGAATGACTCTCTTTTGGACTTTAATGATGAAATGAACTATGCAAGATTGTGCCAAATTAGGGAGTCAGTTCTTAATGCAATGAGAGCTTGTTCAGATAGACCTGACACAAAATTTGAAAAGCTTAAGCAGGAAATAGGAGAAAATCCCTTACAATTCATGGACAAACATATAGAACTTGGAGGAGTATACATAGACTTAACAAGAGAAAGAGATATTAGACAACTGAGAAGTGTAAAAATGGAGATTTGAATCCCGGACTTCAATTCCCAGAAGTCCTTGGTAGTTCCCAGAATTCCCTAAAATCTCATTGGAGATACCCACCTGGGCCAAGAACAAAATGGGTATTTAAACTGATTGTACCACCTACTTGCTTTCTCTGCTTCCTCTTCTAAGGACACCCAGGCAAGATGTAAGTGGTTGTGAATGGGCTCTGGTCCTAGGCACATGCTTTTCTTATTTTGTAATTTCTTTATTTCTTAATTCTAATAATCTTTAATAAACCTCATAAAATATAATACTTTAAATTTAACAGTTTGGCTAACCACATCACTTGTGATGAAATACCCTCAATCTTCTAAATCTTTTCTCTACTGTGACTAAGTTCAGCTTTTAATAGCTACTGCCTAGATTTTTTTAAGCCACTTTTCTCCAAGGCTTTTTAGCAAGCCTCTTAACTCATCTCACTCCTACCTGCCTGTTTCCCAGCTCCTGGCTACAACCCCAGCTCCTGGCTCTGGCTCCTGCTCCTGGATATTGTGCTCACCTGGTCCCAGCACTGCCCACCCCTGTGGTCTCTCTTGCTCACTTGCTCATCTAGCCCAGCTGATCCCAGCCCCAGCAACTCTGGCCTCCAACCCAGATGGCTCATCACCCCAGGACCCAGACTTCTGGTAGCAGACCCAATTTCTTCAGGATCAAAAACCAGCTGGTAAAAAAGTGGGGGTGTTTTTTCTTTAGGCTACAATTAGCCACCAGGTGAACTGGGGGCAGGAGATCACAGTGAGGGAGAAAGACGGGAAGAAGGAAGAGACTTTTTCAAATAGGAACTTACAAGCATGGCTACTTTAAAAGGATATCTTTTGAGTGCACTGATACTTTTATTTATCTCACCTGAGAGTCAGGAGAAAAATTCAGCTCTATGCAATGATTTAGCCCAAATTGAGATTCCAAAAACCCACCCTCCCTATGGGAAGGCAGCTCAGTGGCTCAGTGAATTGAGAGCCAAGCCTAGAGACCAGAGGTCCTTGTTTGAAATCTGGCCTCAGACACTTCTTGGCTGTGTGGCCCTGGGCAGGTCATTTAACCCCCATTGCCTACCCCTTACCACTCTTCTGCCTTCTGAAAATAGGCATCTAAATGGATAATTAAAAAAAAGCAAGGAACTTTAAAGAGACTGGAGGTTATATTTTTAAGGCATTCCAGACTCCAATGTTTTATTTAAAAAACCCTCTGTATTTTATTGCATGTTACTGATTGTTTTGTTTAAGATTTAATTTTGTTGGTTTGAAGTTCATATATTAATGTATTCAATACTATTCTGTTACACTGAATCATTTTAATGTACTGGGTTTTAACTACTGTTATATATTCTGTTGCTTTTCCCCTATAACCATACTGAATTGTAATTAACTGGAATATTGAGAATTTGAGGGATATTGATACATACATATTTGTACTACTGTTCTTTATAATAAAAAAGCTATTACCTTGTAAAATTCATTTGCTTGTACTCACAGTGGATCATGGCCAGATATGAAGAGGAAATGGACCTCATTTTTGGTGAGAAAGCTTTGTATTCTATATTTCCTTAGCTGACACAGTGTGTCAATGATTATAGGCTACATTTTTAATTTTAAAACTCTTTTATTATTATATTTTCTTGCATGTGCAATAAACTATTTCAGTTTTTTTTTAATTTTTTCTCTCCTTTTTATATTTGAAGCACGTCACCGGTATTAAGATTTTCTTTAACTTTTTTGATTAAGCAGTAATATAAGTTTAAAATACATTTGCTGTAATGTCAATGCATACCCCCCAAAGCTTGAGACTATAAAAATGATGCCACTAATTGTTTAAAAAATTTTTGGGACTTTGCTTAATGATGCTGTCTGATTCCAGGATAAGATATACAAATGATACATTTCACAGGGCCAAAGAAGCAAAGCTAAAATTGAATTGTGCCAAAAGAGCACACATGTCAACAAATAAACCAATCCAGGAAGGATTGATGTACTTCTAAGCCAATACAAAGGACTTGAATCTAGTGTGAAGGTTGAGAGACTTGACATACGTTAAGACGTAGCCCTTCCTTGTATCCACACTCTTTGTGAAAATACTTACAGACGAGTATCCCAAACTTGGCTCCTAACCTGGCTTCTATAATCTAGTCCCTTTTCTGACTTTCATAGTGTGGCAAACTTTCTGTAGTCCTGGCTACTGACTAGGTAAATGCTTACTTGCTTATAACATTTTAATTGGGCCCTGATTCAAGGACCTGTTATAGATCTGTTTTTTCTTTACTTAGAATTTTTACACATAAGACTTTGATAGTCTATATTTTCATCCATAAAATATTTATTTTTTAAATTTGGAGTTTTCTGATGTCTTTTTAATTTCTCTTGCCAATTGATTCATATACCTCATAACTCAACCATGCATCCCTAAATGATCCCTGTGTTTTTCAATCACCCTATTCATGGGCAAATGTAAAAATATTTTTATTTTTAATTACAGAGTTTAAATTCCTTTTGAGAAGAATTTTAGGTTAAAAACATGCTACCTCTCCTCTCCTAATCCAGAAACTGAACTGTTTGGAGCATTCACCATGAAGATGCCTCCAAACCACAAACTGAATGAGAAGATCAAGAATGAACTTTGGGTATGGTTGATTGAACATTTATTTGTATGTATACTTTCATGCCAAAGGGGACTGCACCCTAAGTGGTTTTTTGTCAATGCGTCTAGCAATTATTGGTTTTGTTATTTTCCTCTTATCCTCAAATTATTGTAATCTTTAAGTTGATTATCTTTTCATGATCCTTTTTGGGGAAACCTATCCCAATAAGGATCAAATGGATGATGTAAAAATGGAGATTTGAACCCCAGACTTCAATTTCCAGAAGTCCTTAGTAGTTCCCCAAATTCCCTAAGATCTCACTGGAGATACCCACCTGGGCCAAGAACAAAATGGGTATTTAAACTGACTGTACTGCCTACTTGCTCTCTCTGCTTCCTCTTCTAAGCACACCCAGGCAAAATGTAAGTAGTTGTGAATGGGCTCTGGTCCTAGGCACGTGCTTTTCTTATTTTGTATTTTCTTTATTTCTTAATTCTAACAATCTTTAATGAACCTCATAAAATATAATACTTTTAGTAGAGAAACTAATTTAATTTTAACAATTGGCAGTTTATAAAGAATTGTTGCAAAGTAGTCAAGGACTATTTTAAAAGCAGTTGCCCTAACTTGATGAATATGAACCTACTGAATTAAGGAGAGTGGCAGTTTATATTTATAATAGGCATGAAATGAAAGATGCCAATAATAGTGATTTAGTGGATGCATTAAATAAAGAAGATAAAAGTACTAAAGGAAAAAATTGAAAGATTTGAAAAATATGCTACAAATTTTGCGTTAGCTATGGCTCCAGTGTAAGAATATAGAACCCAAAGAGAATATACAAACCAGAAACCAATGTGTTACTTGTGTGGGAAAAGGAGACACCTGATGATAAATTGCAAATGCTAGAATCAAATATTCAGCAATTTTAGAAATAATGGTGGGAATTTTAGGAATAACTATTCTAGAAATAATAATAACATCAGAAACAATTTCTGAAATAGCAATTTTGGAAATTGTGGGAATAATAGAAACAGTAATTAAAGTGAGGTAAATGACCTATACTATATGTCTGTAATGTAGCATGTTCAGTAATAGTCAAAATGTAAATCCTCCTCAATGAGAGGAATCTCAGAGAGGTGTGCATGGTCTTTTATGAAGTTTTTCTAGGGGAGAAAGGACTCTGGAATCAAAGAGTGAAGCATTTGATTTTTCAGACCCAGATATATTCTCACCAGTTATCCCAGTTCTTCCCTAGATAGCTATGAACCACATTGTAACATGATTCTTTGCTCCAAATGATGTCACAAATATTAACATTATTAATATTTTTATTTAACACTAATATCCAGAGCTTTATTTTATGGTCTAGGTGAAATGTAAGACTCTTACAGGTGATACATTTTATACAAGAAACTTTCAGTGAACAGAAGCAACCCCACCTTCCTAGGAAAGTCCATTCCAGATACCTGCTATTAAAAAATGTTTCCCTGCTTACATCAAGGACAAAACTACAGATACAACTGGACACTTTTTAAGGACATTGAAATTCAAGAAGACTAAAAATGGACAATTGGATAATATTTAAAAGAACACTGGATTACTACAAGTACTACTACAACTGGACATTATTTTACGGATACTGAACTTTGCACTGAAATAAAGGTTTCTTGTACTCAATGGTTTGAAATGGAATGTAATGGGTAAGTGTATAATTGATGTTATGTTATGTTATTATGTTATTTGCTATATATTTTGTTATAGAATTTATTAGTTCTATGTAGAAAAATTATAATAACAATACTTTTTGTATTAAAAAGAGTTATAGATATTGTAAGATTTAAATTAATGTCCAATACTTCAAGTATTATATTTTATAAAGTTTATTATCTAACAAAATACAACCATGTGACTAAGTTTTTCCTACCTACTTAAATTTCCCCACTCCACCAAAGCTACTACAGGAAGGAAAGAGAGAAAGAGATGGAACTCCACCCAATTTATATCTTGCCTACGTCAGCACATAATGACAGGAAGTAAGTAGGGTACTGGAAATCACATTTTTGCTGGGGAATCATAGTTTTTATGGTAATAGATTCAAATTATATAATATAATATACTTGTATTAAAAAAGTTAAAATTAACTAAATGATAAGTAAATGGTAAAGTGTTATAATTATTGAAGAAGATCAACCTCAGGGGGGGGATATATTAGATGTATAATATATTAGAATATATTTTAGATGTAAGAATGTATAAATATAGATATTGAGATTAGACCTGCCTCAGGGTGGCTATATTATATATATATACATATATATACTTTTTATGATGTATATAATGCATATGTAAGGTAGGCATTAGCTATATATCATGTGTAAAGAAGGTTCTTGTTTATTTTTCTTGTTTTTTCTGCATAGTAATTATAAGGTATATTTGAATTAATATCTTTAGATTCTTATTTCTGTAAAGTATAATAAGAATGGGTTTTATTTATGGAGAATATAGTATGAATTTTGCAATTATATTTTCTTTAACTGTAAATTTTTAGATTTGTATATTATTTGAGATTTGCATGTTGTAAGGATTGTTTTTGGTTTTTTACTTTCTTTAAGTAGTTTTCCTTGTTTATAATATAAAGTGTAGGATAGCTTTATCTGAAAGATCCATTGGGGACACCAGTCTCCCCACTTAATTTCTTCATTTTTCTATATTAGAGGAAAAGGAGCAATAAGATTTCTGAGTAAGAGACCCCCTGTGATGCAGGTTGTCATTTAGAGACTCCCTGCTATGCTGCTTGATAGTTGGAAAGGTATGGTAGAGGAGAGTTACTTGCAGAATGGATTTTTGTCTCTAGGTCTCCTGGGGAGAGCTTGTGCTGTTAGCACTCTCTCTGGTTGGAGTCAAAGAGTGGAAGTAAGGCCTTAATTGCCTTATTGATTATTAATAACCTGGGTAGATAAGGTAGATAGATAGTGGTCATATTATGAGATAATGAAAATAGGAGAGTAGGTGAGGGTTTCAGCCTAGCTTAAGATACTTCCTTCTGAGGCATATAGATTTAGGGTTCTTTAGAGAAATTTATTTAGGATTGGGATTTGGGGTCTAGTTACAAGCTATTTTAAGATTACTTTCACTTTCCTCCTTCCTAATTCCTATCCATATTTCCTAATAATAAACTAAGCATTTGGGGTTTAATAAGTTGTGCACTACCTTTTGTTCAAACTCCTACCCCAAAAATTTAGCCCCTCACAAAACTCAGAAGAGGATACCAATAGAAAAATGAAACTGTTTGAAGCCTCAAAGTGTGAAAGGATTCCAAGTCCCAAATGAACCTTTGGAAGAACTTCCCAAAAGGGAAAGAAAAAAAAATAATAAGAAAATTAGAGGAAAATTAGAAAATAAAATTATATAAGAAAAGAGTTTCCTAAAAAATGAAATAAAATACCTCAAATGAACAACAACAACCACAAAAATACTCCCTGTGAAAGGATGTACAAAGCCCCAAAGAAAAATGAATCCCTAAAAATTGAAATCAGACAAATGAAAGCCAACAACTTCATGAATGAACAGAAAATAGTAAAACAATTTCAAAAGAATGTAAAATAGGAGAAAGTTCAAAATATCTCTCCCTCTCTCTCTCTCTCTCTCTCTCTCTCTCTCTCTCTGTCTCTCTCTCTCTCTCTCTCTCTCTATTTCTCTTAAAAAATAACTGTCCTGGACAATAGATCCAGGAGAAATAATCTAAAAATCAATAAAAAAAACTTGGATGTAATATCAAAAGAAATTATCAGAGAAAGCTGCCCTGATGTCTGGAACATAAGGGGGAAATAGAAATGGAGATTCTTCCTATCACCTCTTGAAATAAATCCAAAATTTAAAAATCCCAGGACTATTATAGACAAATCCCCAAACTCCCAAGTCAAGGAAAAAATGCAACAAGCAGGCAGAAAGATGAACAATTTAAATATTGTGGAGCCACAATCAGGATTGCACAGGACCTAGCAGCTTCTATGTTGCAAGATCAGAAGTCATGAGATGTGTTATTCCACAACGAAAAGGATATAAGCCAAATAAAAATCAATTATCCAGTGAAACTGAATGTACGCAAGGAGAAGAAATGGATATTGAATGAAATGGAGTAATTCCAGGCATTCCTGACAAAATAACCAGAGTTAAAAAGAAAATCTGATGATTAAATATAACACACAGAAAAAAAATCTTAAAAAAAAACAGAAAAAACTCAAGTGGATTAGTGGAGTCAAACTAATCACATCCCTGCATGGAAACTAATATCTAGGCTACTTCCAATTTCTATAGTACAAGAGATGTCTAAAGTATTAAATATACTTAGAGTAATCAAGGGAAATGGGGGTTAAACTGATTCCATCCCTTGCATGGGAAAGTAATAATTATATTACTTAAGATATGTATGTTGGAGGCAGCTGGGTGGCTCAGTAAATTGAGAGTCAGGTCCAGAGATTGGAGGTCCTATATTCAAATCTGTCCTCAAACACTTCCTAGCTGTATGACCTTGGGCAAATCATTTATCCCCTATTACCTAGTCCTTACCACTCTTCTGCCTTAGAACAAATACCCAGTATTGATTCTAAGATGGAAGGTAAAAGTTTAAAAAACAGGAGATATTTATCATAATTAAGATTCTTTAAGGTAATAGAAGGAAATTGGGTTAAAATAATTACATTACTAGTAAGGAAGCAACAGCTAAGGTGTTTACCATATCTACATACTTAAAATACCCAAGATACATGAAGTACTTAGGATACTCCAGGTACTCAAAATATTTAAGAACTTTATTACAATTGAAGCAAGAAATAGGAGCATATATTCAGAATAAGCTGAATATGATGGATGATATTCAAAAAAGGGGATAAGAAAGAGGAATACACTGGGAAAAGTAGAAAGGAAAGAAAGTGGAGCTAAATTATCTCACATGAAGAGGCATGTAAAAATCAACATGGTGGAAGGGAAAATTGGTGGGGAGAGTGGTAGACAATGCTTAAATCCTACTCTGATTGTAATTGGCACAAAGCGGGAATACAATCCATACTCGGGTATAGAAATTTATCTTACAATAAATTGGGGGAAAATATTTAGAGCAAGTTTCTGTGACAAAATCTTCATTTCTCAAATATATAGACTCAATATATGTGTGTCAAACTTTGTAAGAATACAAAATATTTCCCAACTGACAAATGATCAAAGGATATAAATGGGCAATTCTCAAATAAAGAAATTAAAATTATATTTAATTATGTGGGAAAATTCTTCAAATAAGTATTAATTAGAGAAATGCAAATTAATACAACTCTGAAGTCCTGATTTATACCCATTAGATTGGCTAACATGCAAAAAAGGAAAATGATAAATGTTGGAAGGGATATAGAAAAAATTGAGACACTAATCCAGTGCTAGTAAAGCTATGAACTGATACAACCATTCAGGAGAACAATCTGGAATCATGACCAAAGAGCCATCAAACTGTGCATACCCTTTCACCTAGCAATACTAATACTATATCTATATCCCAAAAAGATTAAAGATATGAGAAAAGAATCTACCTCACAAAAATATTTATAGAAACTCTTTCCATGGTGGCAAAGAACCAGAAACTCAAGAGATCTCCATCAATTGGGAATTAGCTGAACAAATTGTGGTAGATGGTTGTCATAGAACAATACTGTGTCATAAGAATGACAAACAAGATATTCACAAAAAAAGAAAAAATGGAAGTCAAATAAAGAGTTGCTTTATTGACTTTTTGCTTTTTTTGTTTTCTTTGTTGCTAATTTGTTTTTTGCTATTAAAATTGAAGTAAACTGAAAAAATTAAAAATTAAACTGTAAAAGGGAAATTGGAGATGTGGATCTATAGTTTGGCATGGAAAAATAGCCCTAGAACTGTATATTGTATCATCTGCACAGGAGAGATAGTTGAGCCCATGGGAAAGAATACTTTTCTGATGCAGAGAGAGATCAGAGTGTTGAGAACTGAGTCTTAGGAACACATAAGTGATGGAAGGAGAAAAAGAAGACACCAAAGTCATCAGTCAAGCAGAACAATGGTACCTATGTAGTACCTATGTAGTACCTATCATACAGTAAACAAATGATTGTCAAATTCTTAGAAATATGACTATATTCATTACCTCCATTTACTCACCACATATTCACTCTTAAGGTCCTTATATCTGGCTTCATTCACCATCATTGTGCTGAAACCTTTTTCTTCAAGATCATTAATGAATTTCTCCTTAGTGTTAAATCCCTTGGTGTTTTTCTTTTCTCTGGACATTGTCCTTGCTTAATTTGATAATACTCTTCATTCTCCATTTGTTACTTCTTTCTATATTTTTGGCTTCCATAAAATTGCAATTTTATCATCCTCATATCACTCTTTGTCTCTTTTTGCCTACTCTTCATCCACTTTAAATGTATTAAAATGTTTCTTTCTTTAATACTAATTGATCTAGTTCTAAGAAAACTAATTATGGAATTAAGGCAAAACAGATATATTAAAGGTATAAGCAAAAAAATCAAAGATTAAAATATTTATTTGCAGAAGACATGATAATTTATTTAGGGTCAAAGCAATAGTTCTAGGATCAGCTGAATCAATCATATCATATACCTCTTCAATGACTGACTCAGCAATAATAATCACAAATGGTAGCCCCCAGTAGTGAGAGCAGGCCCCAGTAAAATCACAGCCATAGTTTAGAAGTAGTCATCCATGTAGCTTGCCCCTCCCAGCATGACAACTCAATCAAATTTCCCCCCAAATATGAAATCTCCTTCCAAGAAATTACTGATGCAGGAATTCTATGAGAAATTTTTGTAGATGGTTACACATTGACCTACTGAATTATCACCTATAGAAAACTCTGTTTAGAACCACTGAGGTAATCTACATCAATTGTCTCTATTTTGTAAATCAATACTAAACATTGTCTCTGCAAAAGGCTTACCTAATCTCTTTTCTCTATAAGGGTGTTACTCCACATCACTAAACGTTGTCACTGACCAGTGTCTGTCCATAAGTCTATCTATTGACCATCCTGACCCAACTCCATTTCTCTTATCCTAATCCTTGGCCCCTGAATAACTTGATTGACACCGAACAGCAAATTACTTATAATAAGAGAAATTTAAATGAAGACAACTATGAGGTCCCACCTTTCACAGTGGCAAAGAAGATTTTAACAATACAATTATTAATGTTAGAAGGCTTGTGGGAAGCACACTAATAAATTTTGATGAAGTTGTTAATTGGCTTGGGTTTTCTAGAAAACAATTAGAATTGGGAAAAATCACTCAGCTATTCAGATCTTTTCACCCAAGGATCCCAATACTAGGCAACCGCTCCAAGGATGACAAGGATAGAAGAAAAAGCCTCATCTATACGAAAATATTTATAATTGTTTGTAGTGACCAAAAAGCAAAACAAAAACTCTGGAAATGAAGTGAGTGTTTATTGATTAGACAAAGCTGACATAAATTGTGATATGTAACTTTAATGGAATATTATTACAAAATCATAAAACTACAGTTACTGAGTAGGAAGGGAGTTCAGCAGACTTCAAATTCAACCAATATTCAAAGATTTCTACTTTCCATTATATCTGAGAAGTGTCCTTTCATTCTTAGGTGAACATCCCCAGTAAAAGAGAATCCCCAAATCTTAAAGCAGCTTAGTTTACTTTTGAATATATATATATAATTGGACAGCTTGGTGGTATAGGAAATAGAGCACTGGTCCTGGAATTAGGGAGATCTGAGTTCAAATTTGGCCTCAGACATTTACCTATGTGATTACATTACACCTATGTGATACTGAGCAAGTCAATTAACCCCTATTTGCCTCCATTTCTCATCTATAAAATAGGGCCACACTGGAGAAGTAAATGGCAAACCATTCCAGTAACTTTGCAAAGAAAACATCAAGTTTATGGTGTTAAAAAGAGTTAGATATGATTGAACAACAAAAGTTGTTACTCAATGTCTATGAGTAATTCAGACAAATGAGGCTTCATTGAGCTGAATAAGAGTTAAATGGAACCAAAAGAGCAATATATACAATGTATTTAATAATATAAATAAAAACAACGCAGCTGAATTTTTATTGATTGTAATAATCTTAGTCCAAACATATGATAAATACTTGGGTAGCTGGGTTGCACAATAAATGGATCACTGTGTCTTGAGACAGAAAGGCCTGAGTTCAACTCTAGTCTTAGATGCTAACTAGCTGCCTGAACTTTTTTGCCTTAGTTTCCTCAACTACAAAAGGGGCATAATAACAGCACCTACTTCTCAGGGTTGTTGTTATGATCAAATGAAATAATATTTTCTAAAGTGTTTAGCACATTACCTGGCATGTAATAGATGCTATTTAAATGCTTATTTCTCTTTTTTCCCCTTCTACCCCAATGAATCAATATACCTTGCTCCTCTTAGTGGAGAGGTGGAAGACTACACAATATGGAATAGTGGAAAGAGAACTCATTTAGGGTTTAAGTTGCAACCTGGTTACTTATTATCTGTAGAATTTATACAAGTCACCAAATTTCTCAGTCTGTTTCCTCATGTTCAAATTGAGAAAGTTGGATATAATAGTCTATAAAGTCTCATCCAATCCTGAATCTATGATCCTATTAAAGTAATTTACATACATAGATATAGCCTCAGAATAGTTTTGCTTATCTTTGGGAGGTGAACTGATTGTCCTATATTCTAGGTTGTGCTGGAGCCAGCTCATATGGGAGAGCTGGTTGTTAAAATTTCTGTGTGATCTTTAACATCTCAGAAATCATCAAATGCTTGACTTATTGACCTGATTTATTATTTTGTTGATAGCCTAGACTTAAGAAAGTTGTGGGAAAATATTAATAAAACAGGTAAAACTTTAAAAATAAGTCTTGCAGACAATTTTCCTCAGAAAGCCAGACGTTAAAATTTTACCAGCACACTCTGCTATTATAACAAATAGTATCAATTAAACCTTTTAAAAGATAAAAATCCTTTAGTTAAGTTGCTTAATGAAAATACATAATTTCCTGTTTTTTGGAATTCAGGATCTTCCACAGTAAAATCTATTTATTTAATACTATCTTATAATATTCTTCACATATTCTATGCTTCAGCCAAACTTGTCTACCTTTCATTCATTATCCTTTCTTATTTTCATTTCTTTTCTCATACTACCTACCATGCCTAGATAATGGAATGGTTCCCTCCTCCTTTTCCTTCTCCACATCTCTTTTCATTTATGTGCTTCTGAAGATCAAGTTCTATGGAAGTGCATCTGAATCACCAACTGATGCCATTTTCTTCATAAAATCTTCCCTGAATACCCTCTTTCTCTCCCTATGTCCAGTAAAAGTGATCTTTTCTTGGTCAAATGTCTCATAAGTTGCCTAGATCTCTTAATTGTAATTTTTCTTCCAAGTGTCTTACACTTAATGGTGCAATTGTATTTGCCCTCATTGGATTGTGAACTCCTTGAAAGTACACAATATATTGTCTCTATCTTTGTGACTGTAACATAAAGCCTTACATACAGTAGGCATTTAATAAATGTTTGTTGAACAATTATCTTGTTATATTTGATGTTACTATTCATGCTTTATATTCTCAAGATTGTAGACTTCTCATATTCTGAACATCTACACAATACGTGGCCTACAGACTTCCAGTTAGCATTATGGCAGTCTAGACACAGGATGCTTCCTCTCCTCAGACCCATTGATATAGATGACCTAAAATGACCCCAAAAAGTCATCTTCTTAAGAATGAAGGGACTCTACAGTAGGGCACAGCATTGAAGGTATGTGGGACTTCCACACTACAAGGGAGTGAAAAAGCTCCCACCCAAACTTGAGCTGATCTACCCTCCCTCAGCCCACCTATGGAGCCAGAGTTAGAGCCAGCATGTTCCAGAATCAACAAGTGAGCAAGGGGCACCTCTGGAATGAGCAAGAGCCAGCACTAGGTCTTGGGAGCTGACTAAGACCACCAAGGACCTATCCCCGAGAGCAGTTACTCTTGAAAAGCAGGCAGGCAAGTGGGGGAGCTCAGACCTTGGGAGTCCCTGGGAATAAAGCACAGGGGAGATTCAAGAGCTTGCTTCAGGCAAAAGCCATACTCCTTAACTCCACACACAGAGAGCCTGCCCTCCTCACTCAGATTTATGACTGGAAAGGAAAGGAAAAACAATGGTAAACAGTGCCCAGGAAAAACTTACCAATCCCAAGAAAAACAAGAAGATGTTGACCTTGAATAATTTTTACAGAGGAAAAATACAGACTACAGAGGAAATAGCAGAAGAGGAAAGCCAAATAAATGCTCTAAAACCTTTCAAAAGAAATGGAAATTGTCCACAATCTCTGGAAGAATTTAAATTGGAGCTTATCAAAAATATGGAGCCTTCTGGCAAGATAAATAGGAAATGGTTCAAAAAGAAAATGAAAAAAATTATAGTATAAAACTAAAACATTATAGCAGAGAACCAAAAAAATATATAGCTGAAAATCAAAAGTTTAAAGCAGAAAACCAGGCTTAAGGACCAGAATTGAGCAACTGGAAACCATATTGCAAAACAGCAAGAATTAATAAAGCAAAGTCAAAAGACTGACAAAATAAAAGAAAACATAAAGTATCTCACTGACAAGATGACAAATCAGGAAAACAGAGGAAGGAGAGACCATTTGAGAATCATTGGTCTACCTGAAAACCCAGAAGTAAACAGAAATCTTGACATCATACTACAAGAAATCATCCAAGAAAACTGCCCTGATGATCTTGAACAAAGGAGCAAAAGGACATTGAAAGAGTTCATAGAATACCCTCTATACTAAATCCCCAAAAGATAACTCCCAGGAATATAATTGCCAAATTCCAGAGCTTTCAAGCTAAGGAGAAAAATTCTACAAGAAGCCAAAAAAGAGACAATTCAGATACCAAAGAGCACCAATCAGGATCACACAAGACCTGGAAACTTCCACACTAAAAGCCCGCAAGGCCTGGAACATGATATTCAGAAAGGCAAGAGAACTGGGTCTTCAAGAATCACCTATCCATCAAAACTGACTATATACTTCCAGGGGAAAGTATGGGCATTCAAAAAAAGGCCAGAAGATTTCAAAGTATTTGTAAAGAAAAGACCAGAAATAAGTGGAAAGTTTGATATCTAAACACAAAGAGAAAGAGAAACATGAAAAGGTAAATAAGAAAAAGAGGGAAAAAGAGAAAAATGGTTTTCTTTGTATTTAAATTCTCTTCTTTAAGGGCTACAATTAGGTCAAATTATATATATTAACAAATGGGGAAAGTGTTATTTATAATTCTCAAAAACTGAATTCATTATAATACTAATTAGATGAATTACTCATAGGAAAAAATTGGGGCATTAAGGGATATATGATTTATGAAAAAAAAGAAAAGGGGGGGGAATAGAAGAGGGTACCAAGAAACACTTGAAGAAATAAAATATATAGAATAATCATTTTCACACAAAGATACACATGGGAAGGGGAGGGGAAGAATACTCCTATAAGGAGGAGATGAAGAGAGTGCTAATAGATAATACGTAAACCTTACTGTCAGTGAAATCAACTCTGAGAAGGAAGAGCATTTAGATCCATTGGGATCTTGAATTCTATCTTATCCTACAGGGTAAGGGAAAAGGTAAAAATAAGGGGGTAAGGGTGGAGGGAGTACAAAAAGGGAGGGATGGAGAGGGGGGAGGGAACTTAACAGACGCTAAAAAATAACAACAAGGGAACAAAAAGGGAGGGACAAGAAAGGGAAGCATATCAAGGGGGGATTAGGGGGATTGAGTAAAAGTAAACTAATGGTTTAAAAGGATATAGCAAATAAAAAAGGACAGAAAGAGGGGAGGATATCACAATGCTAGGGAATTCACAAGTAACAATCATAACTTTGAATGTGGATGGGATGAACTCACTCATAAAATGTAAATGAATAAGAGAGTGGACTAGAATTCCAAACCCTACCATATGTTGTCTACAAGAAACACACATGAGGTGGGTAGATACACACAAGGTCAGAATTAAAGGTTGGAGCAAGACCTATTGGGCCTCAACTGATAGAAATATGGCAGGAGTTGCAATCATGGTATCTGACAAAGCCGAAATAAAAGTAGACCTGATTAAAAGGGATAGGGAAGGTAAATACATCCTGATAAAAGGGAGTATAGACAATGAGGAAATATAACTAATTAAGATGTATGCACCAAATGGTATAGCACCCAAATTTCTAATGGAAAAACTAGTAGAATTGAAGGAGGAAATAGATAGTAAAACTATACTAGTGGGAGACCTGAACCTACCACTATCAAATTTAGATAAATCAAATAAAAAATAAAAAAGAAAGAGGTAAAAGAGATGAATGAAATCTTACAAAAAATAGAGTTAATAGATATATGGAGAAAAATAAATAGGGGCAAAAAGGAATACACCTTCTTTTCAGCAGCACATGATACATTCACAAAGATTGACCATATACTAGGTCATAAAAACATTGCATGCAAATGCAGAAAAGCAGAAATAATAAATGGAACCTTTTCAAATCATAAGGCAATAAAAATAATGATCAGTAAGGGTACATGGAGAGTCAAATCAAAAATTAATTGGAAATTAAAAATATGATTCTCCAAAATCGATTAGTGAGAGAACAAATCATAGAAGTAATTAATAATTTAATTGAAGAAAATGATAATGATGAAACATCCTTTCAAAATCTATGGGATGCAGCCAAAGCTGTTCTCAGGGAAAAATTTATATCTGTGAGTTCATATATTAACATATTAGGGAGGGCAGAGTTTTAATGTATTGGAAATGCAAATAAAAAAAACTTGAAAGTGAACAAATTAAAAATCCCCAAAAGAAAACCAAATTAGAGATCCTGAAAATTAAGGAAGAAATTAATAAAATCAAAAGTGATAGGACTATTGAACTAATCAAAATGACTAGAAGCTGGTATTTTGAAAAAACAAACTAAATAGACAAAGTATTGGGTCAATCTAATTTAAAAAAGGAAAGAAGAAAATCAAATTAACAGTATCTAGAATAAAAGGGAGAACTCATTTCCAATAAAGAGAAAATTAAAGCAATCATTAAAAAAATATTTTGCCCAATTATATGGCAATAAACATGCTAATCTAGGTGATATGGATGAATATTTACAAAAATATTAAATTTTAATTAATGTAATCATTTTTATATAATAGTATATATAATAATAATAAATCATTTAATTAATGATTAATAGGAGAAGAAATAGAATTCTTAAATATTCCCATATCAGAAAAAGAAATTGAACAGGTCATCAAAGAACTCCTTACGATAAAATCCTCAGGGCCTGATGGATTCACAAGTGAATTCTATCAAACATTGAAAGAACAGCTAATCCCAATATTATATAAACTATTCGACATAATAAACATAGAGGAAGTTCTACCAAATTGCTTTTATGAACCAAATATGGTACTGATTCCAAAACCAGGCAGGTCAAAAATGAAGAAAGAAAACTACAGACCAATCTCCTTAATGAACATAGATGCAAAAATCTTAAATAGTATACTAGCAAAAAGACTCCAGCAAGTGATCAGGAAGGTTATTCACTTTGATCAAGTGGGATTTATACCAGGAATGCAAGGATGTTTCAATATCAGGAAAACCATCCGCATAATTGACCATATTAACAAGCAAACTGACAAAAATCACATGATTATATCAATAGATGCAGAAAAAACCTTTGATAAAATACAACACTTATTCCTATTAAAAAGAGTAGAAAGTATAGGAATAGAAGGGTCTTTCCTCAAAATAATAAACAGTATATATCTAAAACCATCAGCCAACATAATCTGCAAAGGGGATAAACTAGATGCATTCCCAATAAAATCAGGTGTGAAACAAGGAAGCCCATTATCACCTTTATTATTGTACTAGATATAGTAGCAGTAGCAATTAGAGAAGAAAAAGAAATTGAAGGTATTAAAATTGGCAATGAAGAGACCAAGCTATCACTCTTTGCAGATGATATCATGGTCTACTTAAAGAATCCTAGAGAATCAACTAAAAAGCTATTGGAAATAATCAACAACTTTAGCAAAGTTGCAGGATACAAAATAAACATGCATAAGTCATCAGTATTTCTATTTATCTCCAAGACATCTCAGCAGCAGGAATTAGAAAGAGAAATTCCATTCAAAATCACCATAGGCAAATAAAATACTTAGGAATCTATCTGCTGAGACAGACACAGGAGCTATATGAAAACAACTACAAAACACTTTCCACACAACTAATACTAGATCTGAACAATTGGAAAAACATTAACTGCTCATGGGTAGGACAAGCTAACATATTAAAAATGATCACCCTACCCAAACTCATCTATTTTTTAGAGTCATACACATCAAACTTCCAAAAATCTTTTTTACTAAATTAGAAAAAAAACATAACAAAGTTCATTTGGAAGAGCAAAAGATCAAGGATACCCAGGGAAAAAAAAATACAAAGGAAGGTGGCCTTGGAGTACCAGATCTCAAATTATACTATAAAGCAGTGGTCATCAAAACAATTTTGTACTGGCTAAGAGATAGAATGGAGGATCAGTGGAATAGATTTGGGGTAAGTGACCTTAGCAAGACAGTATATGACAAGCCAAAAGATCCTAGCTTCTGGGACAAAAATTCACTATTTGATAAAAACTGCTGGGAAAATTGGAAGACAGTGTGGGAAAGATTAAGTTTGGATAAACACCTCACACCCTACACCAAGATAAACTCAGAATGGATGAATGACCTTAATATAAAGAAGGAAAATATAAGTAAATTATGTGAACACCAAATAGTATACATGTCAGACCTTTGGGAAGGGAATAATTTTAAAACCAAGCAAGACAAAGAAAGAGTCATGAAATGTAAAATAAATAAGTTTGACTACATCAAATTAAAAAGGTTTTGTACAAACAAAACTAATGCATCCAAAATTAGAAGGGAAGCAACAAATTGGGAAACAATCTTCATTACAAAAACCTCTGACAAAGGTCTAATTACTCAAATGTACAAAGAGCTAAATCAATTGTACAAAAAATCAAGCCATTCTTCAATTGATAAATGGGCAAGGAACATGAATAGACAATTTTCAGTCAAAGAAATCAAAACCGTTAATAAGCACATGAAAAAATGCTCTAAATCTCTTATAATCAGAGAGATACAAATCAAAACAACTCTGAGGTATCGCCTCACACCTAGCAGATTGGTTAACATGACAGCAGAGGAAAGTAATGAATGATGGAGGAGATGTGGCAAAGTCAGGACATTAATTCATTGCTGGTGGAGTTGTTGAATTGATCCAACCATTCTGGAGGGCAATTTGAAACTATGCCCAAAGGCTGCTAAAAGACTGTCTCCCCTTTGACTCAGCCATAGCATCGCTGGGTTTTTACCCCAAAGAGTTAATAAAGAAAAATACATGGACAAGAATATTCATAGCGGTGCTCTCTGTGGTGGCAAAAAAAAAATTGGAAAATGAGGGGATGACCTTCAATTGGAGAATGACTGAACAAACTGTGGTATATGTTGGTATTTGGAATACTATTGTGCTCAAAGGAGCAATAAAGTGGAGGAATTCCATGGGAACTTGAACAATCTCCAGGAAGTGATGCAGAGTGAAAGGAGCAGAGCCAGGAGAACATTGTACACAGAGTCTGATACACTGTGGTACAATCGAATGTAATGGACTTCCCCATTAGTGGCAATGTAGTGATCCTGAACAACCTGGAGGGTTCTATGAGAAAAAACACTATCCACATTCAGAGGAAAAACTGTGGGAGTAAAAACACCAAAGAAAAAAACAATTGCTTGATCACATGGGTGGAGGGGGAAACAATTTGGGATGTAAACTCTGAATGAACATCCTAGTGCAAGTACTAGCAATATGGAAATGGATTCTGGTCAAGGACACATGTAATACCCAGTAGAATTGTGCATTGGCTAAATGAGTGGAGGGGAGGAGGAAGGGGAGGGAGGAATAGAAAATGATTTTTGTAACCAGGTAATAATGTTCAAAATTGACCAAATTTTAAAAATAAATTAAAAAAAAAGAATTCTTGGTCTAACAGCCTCTCAAAGATCTGTTATTACTCTATAAAGCATTTTTGTTTCCTCAGTCTCCCAGAAGAACATCATTAGCAAGATGTACTATCACGTTAATGTGTTAGTACCCTGAAAACAGAAATGATTTCTCATGTTTGTATCTCTAGTGTTTAACATAATACCCAATACATGGCACATTAATACATGTGCATCTTGCTTCATTGATCAGCCTTTAAAAGTCAATGAATGAGAAGCAGTGGTATTGTGAAGAGGAGAGCCGACCTTAGAATCACCTGGGTTCAAGTTCGACTTGTGACATATACTTTGTGACCCTGGACAAGACATTTAATTTCCAAGTTTTCCAAGAAATTATTCAAAAAGTCCAAGGCAGTTGCTGATAAAAAGCACTGGTAAACAACACTTCCTCATCTCAGCTTGGGTGACCTATCCAAGGTCAATAGAAGAACTTCTTGTGAGCTTATCACTTCAAATTATACTTCTGACGACACTTCTACACCCCTATATGAGACAGAATATGGAAAATAGCTTGTGTTACTTTCTCTCCTCTCAAATTATAGTAGCTTGATCACTGGGGTTCAAACCCTTCTAATCCACAATCTCTGCTTTCTATGAAACATTTCCTAGGGCCTAGGAAATTACCCCACTATCCTGATTGCTAAAGTCACCCTAAACTACAGCATAATCTGTTTGGCCTTGCTCTGAACTCCAATGCCCCATTTTTAATTTATCCCTGTGAGCATTGTTAACCATACCTGAAAAGGGAACACTGCCAGGTCCAGCATAAACACCTAGAGTAATAGAAGCGTCTCTTTGTGTTTATTCTGATTCATTCTTTTTTCATAGTATCCAATCAGGTCTTGCGGCAAATAACAGATGTTGTTAATAACACAGTATGGGCCACCATTATGCCCATTTTCTCAGGAGTGCAATTGAAGGATTTTCTGTGAATGTAGTAACAAATGACAAATTGTTCGTGTCTATTTTCATGAAATGTTTTGACTGCTGAAGTTGTTCTATAGCAGTTCATTAAAGGACTCATAAAATATGTAAGTTTACATTTTATAAAAAGATCATCAGGAATTCCTTGGCTGATAGTTTTCTTTCTATTAAGCATCTGTTTCCTATTTTCTAAAGGCTTACAACAGTGGATGCCGAGTTGTATTTTAAGAATAGTTGATCTAAGCTGGATGAAAAATGCTGTAATTTCTTATTAAAGCTTAATATCCCACAAATACAATGTCCTTTCCCTCAAACTGCAACCAGCAATGTGTATGTACACATCTGGTTTCAGAATATTAAAAAAAATGATAAACACTCACCGATATAGTCCATCTGCTCTCCCCATCTGCATAATTATGTCTTATTTTTAAAAGTGGAACATGGTCTCAGCTCAGCCTACTTAGTGGAAAAATTTGCTCCTCTTGTAAGTAGGAAATGATGAATGGTTGGCTTCTTTGTCTTTGAAATGTAATGATCTTGCCCTATTGTCTCATAGAGGTATGAGTTCTGGATCATTGTTCAAAGATGCGTTTCATAATAAAGTATGATATTAACTTGCAATTGTAGGTGAAATTAAGCTTGACAAAACTCTGAGAGTTAGACTAATTATCCTTCCCAAAGACTGTCAACAGTTTAATTTGAGTAATTTGTTAAGTTCTTTTCCCTTAAATCCTTCTATGCTTTTATAACTCAAGGTACTTAACCCTCAAATGTAACTTAGCCCCAAATGTATACTGGGGTGAAGCCATTCACAGGATCATAGGACTCACTAGCTGGATCTGGAGGGGACTTCAGAAACTAGCTGGCCCATCCCTTTACTTTTTATAGATGAGGTACCTGCAGTCCAGGGTAAATAAGTGGCAATAGCAGAGGTCGTATTTGAACCCAGGTTCTCTGAGCCCAGAACCAATTCCCTCATCACACTGCATCAAAATAGGCAATGTACCACTATGCTAAGTGCAGGCACACTGGGTCAGAACTTTGCCATTGTCTACCTTTGTTGCTAGTTCTGCTTTATCCTTGTACTCTGGTTTCATTGGATCCTTATCTTATATCCCACTGAAGGCCCTGCTCAGTTACTTTATACCTGGATTCCTGGGCAAATATACAAGTTCTTCTAGGGGGAGGACCTTGGTTCTTTCTCCTTCCCTTTTACAGAAGTCCTTTAAGTAATCAGAATCTTGACTCTAACCCAACCCTCACATTCCTCCTCCATTGTAATAGTAGATTTCTTGATGATGATTGGTTGCCTATCTGAATTTCTAACAATAATCTTATCAGGATCCACTCAAATTATTCCAATAATATGTAATGACTGCTTCATTGTATCATACGGCAGAACAGAGTAGAAAAAGCACTGAAATTGGATCTAAAAGCAGCACAGATTTGAACCCCAGCACCATTATTTATATTTACTGTATTACCCTGAGCAGTCATGCAATCACCAGATCTAAATTAGAATAGAAAATATAGACTTTGCGGTTGTAATAAGTTATTTTCAATGTGCTTATAAGACCAAGAACTTCCTTTTGGATTCTTTTGACAAGGGGTGTTCAAGTTTTTATTTCAGGACCACTAGGAACGGTGACCCAGTGTCTCCCAAGAAATCCCATTCCACTTTTCAGTCAATATTTATTAAACACTCATGATGTGCTAGACAATGTGCAAAGCACTGTGAATATAAAGAGAAGCCGAAAGGAAGACAGTATCTGCCCTCAAAGGTCTTATATATATATATATATTTTTAATAACCCTTACCTTCCATCTTGGAGTCAATACTGTGTATTGGCTCCAAGGCAGAGGAGTGGTAAGGGCTAGGCAATGGGGGTCAAGTGACTTACCCAGGGTCACACAGCTGAGAAGTGTCTGAGGCCAGATTTGAACCCAGGACCTCCCATCTCTAGATCTGGCTCTCAATCCACTGAGCTACCCAGCTGCCCCCAAGATCTTCTATTCTAATGAGGAGGATAACATAAAGGAAGTTGTAAAAAAGAAAGGAAGAGAATGAAGGTATTCAGCCTGGAGAAACTGTAGGAAAGTTAAAATATTATATCTAGGAAAGGAATGGATGCATATGTAGACAGGGCACTCTTTAAATTAGAGGTTCTGGGAGGAAATAAACTTAAAGGGAAAGCTAGAAGAGTGGAGGTTACTTCTAGAGCTAGAATGAACTTCAAAGGTGGAAAAGTTTCTGAGATGTAGGGAAAGTGGGAAAGGAGAGTCAAAAGTGCAATATGGATAGGAATAAAGGATAATAATTTGGGGGTAATTCTAATTTTCAGAGAATTTTCTTTATACCAAGCCCAAGTCTACCACCTTGTAGCTTTCACCCATTACTCCTAGTTCACAGCCATTGAAAACACTTTATAATACTTCAATTACTTGATCATAGTTGTTACATGCCCTCAATGTCTTCTCTTTTGGGATTCAATATTTACTTCCTCCAACCATATCTCTCTAGCATTATCTTTTCCTTACTCTTGGTTGCTCTGCTTTGGACACTCAGAATCTACTCAATGTATAATTTAAAATGTGTTACCCCAAAATAAGTACCAAACTCTAGATGTGGTCTATTACAGAGCAGAATACATCAGGACTATTACCTTTCTTATTTTCCACATTATACTTCTCTTAATGCAGACTAAAATTATATTAGGCATCTTGAACTACTATATCTCAACATTGACATCAATTGGGCTTGCTGGTCACTAAAACGCCAAGTTATTTTCCAAGCAAATTGCTATCTATCTAGTCATGTTTTCCCCATATGAACTTGTAAAGTTAATTTTGTAAAAGTCAAATAATGATGAAATGTTTTACTTATACCTCCATTAAATTTAACAACCTTACCTATCAAGATTTTTTTTTGAATCGTTAGACTTCCAAAGGTATATCCTTCACAAAATTTTGTCATCTTAGCATTTGATAAATATGCTATGATTTTGTCTAGTTCATTGATGAAAATGCAAAAGAGCACAGACCAAGGATAGATATTGTGACACAAGTATGTCATGAGGGATTTCTTGTCAAAATATTTTGCTTACAGGCTACTCCATCCCTCTGAGTCTCAGTTTCCTCACTTATAAAATGGGAATAATCCTACTCTTGTTAACTATCTCAAGGAGTTGTTTAAAATAAATAACTTTGTAATTTTTAAAATCCTATAAAAATGTGAACTATTAGTAATAGATGTGCTTCATCTACCTACTAGAATATTTATTTATCTATTGTTTATTTCTGGGACACTTATTTTTGTCCAAAACTTGAGATTGCTTAACTACATGATTTATCTGATCCTTTGATCTTGGCTAAGACCTTATCATCTCCCCCAATCTATACATCCTTATTATTAATTCAGGGATGCTCATCTTTGTATCCCAAGGAAAATAACTTTTTTTTTCTTCATAACCCACAAGGAAATTTCTTAGAAAATTTCAGTATATCTTTAGTTCAAAGTTAGTTTTCCAAATGAGTTATTTATCTAACACTTACTTCAATATTCCAAAGTTCCCTGATAAAATCACCAAACATATACTTCCATCATCACAACTCATAAGTTGTGGATGAAAAATGTCATCAACTGATTGCCAACTTTAATAAGCCTCTCCAGAATTAGTAAATTGGTCATTATATGAAAGCCATAAAATCTATCATTGGATGATATTTTAAACTTTTCTAATTCGATACAACCTATACTCCAATGATATGCCATAATAGACTGTCATACCAAAATAACACTTTAGTACGGCAACTCAGAATTTGAGGGATTCAAAATATAAAATCTGAATGAAGTTAATACCATTAAATTAAGAAGTTAAGAAAATACCCATTTCTAGTATTTTCCTTGGTAGGCATTAATTTCTTGGTACCTTGATTTGAAAGTATACACTGTGAGCTAAAAGATAGCATAAAAAACATGAAACTTGGATTCCAATCAAACATATTTAATTATTGAATTACCAAGGACTTTGTTGAAAAGTATTGTTCCTAAAAATAGTTATGGCAAGCCACTAATATATTTGATGGCTTCAAAACTCTACCTTGTTATAATTTGTACAGATGGTGTTTACTAACAAATTTATTATATTTTGTAGAGATAGTGCTTACTGACGGGCACTTGTAACCATAGGACCATTTTGAATCTATAGGGGATGCACAAAATATTTCAGAACTGTTATAGGGAAATAAGCAGGAGCAGGAGATCCTGCAAAGGCAGAAGCAAGAAGGTTCCAGAACTCTGGAGAAGTCGCAGGTCTGTTGCTTCTTCTAAGAGACAGTTGAGCAGGCATGACATTGAGTTTCTGTCTAGTCTTCTAGGGTGGACCTAGAGAACTAGATATTCTCTCTCCCCTGTGAATTTCCTCATGATCCATCTACCAACTGACTGTTCCTGTGGATCCTGTTGATGCTGAGAGATATTTCTACAGAGCTGCTGAAGACACAAAAAAATCATCTGTCAGTGAGAACATCCCTTTGAGCCCTGGTCCTGCTTTCCTTCCTACCTACTACCTCAATCACCATCCAAGAGGGGAACTGGGACTTTTAGGTAGACAGCTAACAGGCAGTGTAGCCACCATCTCTCTGAAGTTACCAGCTTGTTTTGTGGGAGGGTTATTTATTTTCTTTAGTTTAGATATCCCAAATCCTTTTCACCTTCCCCTTAGTTATTAAACTTAATGTCCTCTACAGTGTCCATGTTTATTAGCTCAGGGTCTGGCTCTGCCTGCCCTGGGATGGTATACCCCTCCCAAACCAGATTACTGACCCTATAATACCACCCTTGAACAAACAGGTGTCAAATTAATTATTTCAGTTAGATATTTCAGTACCTACTTATAACACAAAGAAATGTGATCAGTCCAATAAATATTCTATGAGTCTGATGTTGTTGAAAGTCCAGGATGTGACCCAGAAATTTATATTCCCATTATTTTCAAAGGTCTATTTCTGAATGAATTCTTTAGTATTATAATTACAGTAGACCTAAAGTATGTTTAAAATTTATGTCTTGTTGATTCCAAAGTTTGGTGAAAAATATTTTAATGATAAAGCCATTCTTTAAATGTATTCTTTCCTTCTCTTTCCCTCCTTGTTTTCCCCTTTTTCTTATTCTCTATTTCCCTTCTCTCTCTTCTTTCTTAATTGTCTCCTAAATTCTCCCCAGTAGTAGTTAAAAAAGTTCATAAAAAATGCACAAATTTTATAACAAGAGTAACTACAAAACACTCCCTTCATAAAACTAGGGCCCACTCTCCCCTAAATACACATAGTATGCATGGAAAGAGTAGGTTCAAATTAAGATACAGTGAGTACAGGGGGCAGCTGGGTAGCTCAATGGATTGAGAGCCAGCCCTAGAGACAGGAGGAACTAGGTTCAAGTCTGGCCTCAGACACTTCCCAGCTGTGTGACCCTGGGCAAGTCACTTGACCCCCATTGCCTAACCCTTACCACTCTTCTGCCTTGGAGCCAATACTCAGTATTGACTCCAATACGGAAGGTAAGGGTTTTGTTTAAAAAAAAAAGATACAGTGAGTACATAAGTAGAAAATATATGTGGAATTCTTTTTTTCATTTTCATTTTTCATTTAAATTTTCATTAAGTCCTCACACAGTCTCCTTTTGGTGTAGTATTTGCTGATTGATAAGCTGTTATTATCCTATTGTTAAAAGAGTTTTTCTTGATCTCTCCTTCTGTCTCTTTAAGAAGCAAGGGAGCAGAAAGATTTCTCAGTAAGAGCCTCTTAACTGACAGTTTTCTGTGTAAGAGCTCTGAAGGTTCCATTACCTAGGAGTCAAAGGACTTCTATAAGGAAAAGAGTATTTTGAAATTGGCTTTTGCCTCTGGAGTTTCCTAGAGTGCAGGAGCTCCATCTGTCTTTGTCCTATTCAAACTGGCAGTTGGAGTTTTTGACAGATAAGGTAAAGAAAATGGATTTAATGAGTTTGGAGATTGATTAATGCTTATTGATTAGCTTAGGTATGTATATAGATAGTGAATAAAATCTTAAGTAGACAGTATAGTTAAGATAGTCTGGTCCTGGCCCAGAAAAAAGCATCTGCCCTCAAGGCCAGTTAGATTAGGGTTTTCTTAAAATTTTTAACTAGGATTGGGGTTTTAGGTATAGTTATAAGATATTAGAGTAATATTCTTGCTTTTTTCCTTCCTATTTCCTATCTAAACTTTTCCTCAAAATAAAATTTTGTGTTTTACCAAACTGCTTGCCTAAATTTTGTGAAACTCCTACCCAAAATTTAACCCTCTACACTATGTTCTTCTCCTCACCATAATCTGCCCCTATTCTTGATTGCACAGGATCACTCTTTTCAAAGCTGCTTCCTCCCTTGAATGAGTTTCTCTCTGTGTCTATGTCTAGTATAAGTCATAGCTGATAATGAGGATTCCTTCCTCTAGCCCCATTTGCAGGCATCTCCTCCAAAA
Source organism: Monodelphis domestica (assembly GCF_027887165.1). NCBI lineage: Eukaryota > Metazoa > Chordata > Mammalia > Didelphimorphia > Didelphidae > Monodelphis > Monodelphis domestica. The sequence continues at coordinate 407,932,808 of NC_077228.1, forward strand.
TTGTCCCCTAGCTTGCAATTTCTCCTCCTCTCAAACTGCCAAAATTCATATAGGGGTTAGCTATTTAAATATAAATTTTAAAATAATTAATATTTATTTTAATATTTTAAATTATTTTTATTTAAATTTATTTTAATTAATTTGCATATAATAAATTAATATTTAATTTAATAAATTAAAAAATAAAATAAAAATAATAGAAATTTTACAAACATAAAATTTAAAAATAAAAAAATAGAGAAATGACTAATTTGCTTTCTCAGTCAATCAAATTGTTCCATTCTTTTTTTAATAGCCTTACCTACAGTCATAGAATTGATTATTGGATGGTCATAGAAGGAATAGAGTCTGAATGAAAAATTAAATATAACATTCTTTGCTTTATTTTCAGCATGATTTTTTTCTAGTGGAAGTAATATGTGTCTTGTTTTATAATATGATGAACATGGATATATGTATTACATGATAATATATATGTATATAATTATATCATATTGTCTTCCTTCTTAGAGAAGGAGGAATGGTAGAAGGGAGGGAGAGAACATTAATTACAAAATGTCAGAAAATGAATATTATAAACTTAATCAACATGTAATCAGAAAAAATTAAAAATTAAAAAAATAGAAATAAGTATTTATTACAAAGCCTTAGAGTGATAAAGGGTAGGCAATTGGGGTTAAGTGACTTGACTAAAGTCACATAGCTAGGAAATGTCTAAGGTCAGATTTGAATCCAGGACCTCCTATCCTTAGGCCTGGCTTTCTATCCACTGAGGCATCTAACTGTTCCAAATTTTCCTTTTTCCTTTTTTTTATAATTAATCAAAAAGATGGTGCACAACTCATAAAAAGATAACTATTTATGGGACTCCTAAATGTAATCAATTTACTTGCAGAGGGGAGAAAGATTCACATTATATACATATATTTGTATATAAATATCAATATGTATAAATGAGTACATATTGTATGCATGCATATATTTACATATAATATACATGTAAATATTTGTATATAATCATATGTGTACATATTTATGTAAATATTTGTTTTGTTGGTGAAAATGTATATATAAATATATTTTATGCATGTACGTATTTACATATATACACACATTTTCCAAAGAAAACCTACATATGTATAAATATATTTGTTTATATTTATACAGTTAATGTATAAATATATTTACATATATACACACATTTTTCAAGCAAAACAAATCAATTCATTGACCATTTAAAACTCTAGTTTATTACCAATCCATTGAGAGGTGGAAAGTATGTGTCATTATTAGTCTCTTGAAGTTGTCATTACAATTACTTTGATCTAAGCTCTGTGGTCTTTCAAGTCCATTTTTCTTCTTCTTATTGTTGTCATCACATAAATCATTCTCCTGGATCTTCTCACTTCACTCTGTATCAATCATAATATCTTTCCATTAAAAATTTTTGTTCTGTGATCCCATGATTCATGTTTTTCCCTCCCCTCATCCTTCCCCCCTCTAAGAATTGACAAGCAGTTCCACTGTATTATACATATATATTATCACTCAAATCAGTTTCCATATTATTAATTTTTGTAAAAAAAAAGTAACCCTTTAATACCAAAATCCCCATCACATACCCATGTAAACAAATGATAAATTACACATTTCTTTCTGGATTTCTACTCTCACAGTTATTTCTCTAGATGTGGATAGCATTCTTTCTCATAAGTCTCATAGAATTGTTCTGGATCATTGCATTGCTATTAATAGCAAAATCATTTTCCTTTGATGGTCCCACAATATTACAGTTTCTATGTACAATGATCTCCTGGTTCTGCTTATTTCATTGCACCTCCATCCATGTAGGTCTTTCCATTTCTTATAGAAATCCATCAATTCCTCATTCCTTATAGCACAATAGTATTCCATCACCATCATATACCACAATTCATTCAATCATTCCCCAATCAAAGGACATTGCCCATTTTCTTCCATAAAAAAGTGTAGCTATAAATATTCTTTTATAAACAGATTCCTGGCCCATATTTTTTAATCTCTTTGGGATATAAACCCTGTAGTGGTATTGCTGGATCAAAGGGCATGCATCTTTTAAGGCCCTTTGAACATGATTCAAAATTATCCTCCAGAATGGTCAGATCAATTCACAACTCCACCAGCAATGCAATTGTGCCCCAACTTTGCCACATCCCCTCCAACATTTATCATTTTCCTTTCTATAATATTGACCACTCTATTAGGTATAAGGTGGTACCTCACGTTTATTTGTATCTCCATTTCTCTAATAAGGAAGGATTTGGAATATTTTTTCATATGATTATTGATAGTTTTTGATTTCTTCATCTGAAAATTTTCTATTCATGTCCCTTGACCATTTGTCAATTGGGGAGTAATATAATTCCTTGTACATTTGACTTAGTTCTTTATATATATATGAGAAATTAGAGCTTTGTCATAGAAATCTGTTACAAATTTTTCCCCTAAATTTATTGCTTCTCTTCTATTTTTGGATGCATTGGTTTTGTTTACACAAAAACTCTTTAATTTAATGTAATCAAATTTATTCATTTTACATCTTGTAATGTTCTCATCTTGTAATGTTCTTATAATCATCTTAAATTCATCCCTTCTCCATATATATAACATGTAGACTATTCCATGTTCTCTTAATTTACTCACAATATTACTCTTTATGTTGGTTATATACCCATTTGGAAATTATTTTGGCATAGGGTGTGAGATATTGATCTGCACAATTTTTGACATACTGTGTTCAAATTTTCCCAGCAGTTTTTGTCAAATAGTGGGGTTTTGTCTCCAAACCTGGGATATTTGGGTTTACTGAATACTAGCTTGCTGAGGTCATTTACCCAAAGTCTATTCCATTGATTGAGCCTTCTGTCTCTTAGCCAATACCATATTATTCTGAAGACCACCACTTTATAGTACAATTTAAGGTGTGGTAGTACTAGAATCCCATCCTTCACATTTTTTCATTACTTCTCTTGATATTCTTGATCTTTTGTTCTTTCAGATGAACTTTGTTATAATTATTCTAATTCTATTAAATGTTTTTGGTAGTTTAATAGGTATGGCACTGAATACATGAATTAATTTGGGTTGGATTGCCATTTTTATTATATTAGCTTATGCTACCCATGAGCAATTAATGTTTTTCCAATTATTTCAATCTAGTTTTAGTTGTGTGGAAAATGTTTTGTAGTTCTGTTTATATTATTCCTGTGTTTGTCTTGGCAAATAGATTCCTAAATATTTTATTGTCTTGGGTGATTTTAAATGGAGTTTTTCTTTCTAAGTCTTCCTGCTGTGTTGTGTTGTAAATATATAGAAATGCTAATGATTTATGTGAATTTATTTTGTATACTGCAACTTTGCTAAAATTGTTGATTATTTCCACTAGCTTTTTATTTGATTCTCTAGGATTCTTTAAGTTGACCATCATATCATCTACAAAGAGTGATAGTGTCTCCTCATTGCCAATTTTAATACCTTTAATACTTTAATACCTTTTACTTCTCTGATTGCTGCCACTAGTGTTTCTAGACCAATGTTAACTAACAGGTGATAATGGCATCCTTGCTTCACTCCTGTATTGGAAAGGCTTCTAATTTATCTCCATTGCAGATGATGCTTGCTGATGGTTTTAAATATATACTGTTTATTATTTTTAGGAAAGATCCATCTATTTCTGTGCTTTCTAGTGTTTTCAATAGGAATGAGTGTTGTATTTTGTCAAAGTCCTTTTATGCATCTTTTGAGATAATCATGTGATTTCTGTTTGGCTATTGATATGGTCAATTTCCTTATATTAAACCATCCTTGCATTCCTGGTATAAATCTCATTTGGTCATAGTGGATAATCCTTGTGATAACTTGCCTTAGGCTTTTGGCTAGTATTTTATTTAAGATTTTTCATCTAGGTTCATTATGGAGTTTGGTCTACAGTTTACTGTCTCTGTTTTTGATTTGCCTGGCTTAGGAATCAGTACCATATTTGTGTCCATAAGAGGAATTTGGTAGAATGTCTTTGCTTATTTTATCAAGTAGTTTGTATATGATTAGGATTAGTTGGCCTTTGAATGTTTGATAGAATACACTTGGGAATCCATCTGGCCTTGGAAATATATTTTTATGGAATTCCTTGATAACTTGTTCAATTTCTTTTTCTGAGATGGGATCTTTAAAGTATTCTATTTCCTCTTTTGTTAATCTAGACAGTTTATATTTGTGTAAATATACACTCATTTCCCTTAGATTGTCATATTTCTTGCATATAATTGGGCAAGATAGCTCCTAATAATTATCTTAATTTCCTCTTCATTAGAGATGAGGTCATCCTATTCATCTTTGATACAGTTACTTTGATTTTCTTCTTTTTTATTAGATTAGCTAGTACTTTATATATTTTATTTGTTTTTTCCAATATAGCAGTTTATAGTCTTAATTATTAGTTCAATAATTCTTTTACTTTCAATTATCTTAATTTCTCCTTTTATTTTTATGATTTCCAATTTAGTTTTTATTTGGGGATTCTTAATTTGTTCTCTTTCTAGTTTTTTTTAAGTTGCATGCTCAATTCATTGACCTCTTCTCTCTCTGATTTGTTGATATATGCACTCAGGGACATAAATTTTCCAAGTATCGCTTTGGCTGCATCCCATAGATTTTGATAAGTTGTTTCCTCATTCTCATTCTCTTCAATGAAATTAGTAATTGTTTCTTTGAACCACCCATTTTAAAGAATTATATTGGTTATTTTCCAATTAATTTTAAATTTGCCATTCCATAAGCCCTTATTGATTATGATTTTTATTGTATTATGACCTTAAAAATGTATTTATTACTTCTGCTTTTCTCAATGTGTTTGCAATGTTTTATGCCCTAGTACATGATCAATCTTTGTGTATGTGCCATGTGCTGCTGAAAAGAATGTATATTCCTTTTTATCCCTATTTATTTTTCTCCAGATATCTATTAGCTCTAATTTTCCTAACATTTCATTCATTTCCCTTATTTCTTTCTTATTTATTTTTGGCTCAGTTTATCTAGTTCTGATAGGGGAAGGTTGAAGTCCTCCACCAGTATTGTTTTACTATCTATTTCCTCCTTAAGCTCCTTTAGTTTCTCCTTTAGAAAACTGTTTGCTATACCATTTGGTACATATATGTTGAGTACTTCTATTTTTTTCATTATTTATACTACCTTTCATCAAGATGCAATTACCTTCCTTATCTCTTCTAATCAAATCTATTTTTGCATTAACTTTGTCTGAGATCACAATCACTACTCCTGCATTCTTTGTCTCAGTTGTAGTCCAGTAAATTCTGCTCCACCCTCTTAACTTTACCTTGTATGTGTCAACCTGCCTCAAGTTCGTTTCTTGTAGACAACATATGGTAGAATTCTGGTTATTAATCCATTATGCTAACTGCTTCCTTTTCATGGGTGAGTTCATCCCATTCACATTCACAGTTATGAGTACTGTATTTGTATTTCCCTTCATTTTGACCTCCTCCTTTGATTCTACCTTTTCTCTTATCCTTCTTACCCTCCTCTCCAACTGTTAACTTTTAGTCAGTCTACCCCTTTTCCCCTCCCTAATGTTACTCCCCTTCCCACTTTGCCTTTCTTATTATTCCCCTCTTACTATAGTGCCTTTTAAATGACACCCCAACCTCTCTCTCCCTTGTATTGCTCCCCCTCCCCTCCAGCCCATTTATTATCCTTCTATTTCTCTATAGGGCATGATATAATTCTCTGTCCCAATGTAGCCTGCTATTCTTCCCTCTCTGAGCCAATTCCAATGACCATGAGATTTAAGTATTACCTGTCACCAACCTCTTCCTTCCTTTCATTGTATTGGTCTTCTCTCCCTTTCCCACCATGTGTTTCTTTATCAAATATATATTTACTTCATTTCATCTCTTTTCCCATTTCACTTAGTATTATCCTCTTTCTTGCCTCTAGTTTTTTTTAACGTATCCTTCTATACAGTTTACCACTGTGCCCTATTAGTATACTTCTAGCTACTCTGATGATAATAAAAATTTTAGCATTACCAATATAATCTTTTTATAAAAGAATACAAATCATTTGAACTTATTGTGTTCCTTAATTTTTTCTTTAGTTACCTTTTGGTGATTCTTTTGAGTTCTATATTTGGGCATCAAATTTATTGCTTAAATCCGGTCTTTTCTTCAGGAATGCCTAGAAATCTTTTTTATTAAATGACCACAATTTACCCTGCAAGAATATAATCAATTTTTCTGGGTAGTTTATTCCTAGTTGTAGACCAAGTTTCCTTACTTTCTGGAATATCATGTTCCATGCCTTCTGGTCCTGTTTGTGGCTCCATGATATCTAAATTATTTCTTTTTAACAATTTGTAGTATCTTTTCCTTTGTTTGGAAGTTCTTGAACTTTTCTATAACATTCCTAGGTGTTGTCAATTGGGGCTTTAATGAAGGAGGTGGTCTGTGGGTTTTTTCAATCTCTACTTTACCCCGTTGTTCAAGAGTATCAGGGCAGTTTTCCTGAATAATTTCCTATAGAATGATGCCCAGGCTTTTTCTTTGGTCATGATTTTCCAGTAGTTCAAGAATTCTTAAATTTTCTCTTCTGGATCTATTTTATATGTCTGTTGTTTTATCAATGGGGTATTTAATATTTTCCTCATTTTTTTCCATTCTTTTGATTTTGGTTTATTCTTGCTGCCTTGTGAAGTCTTTAGCTTTTTAATTGTCCAATTCTAATTTTTAAAGACTGAACTTTATCACTGACTTTTTTATTCTCCTTTTTCTTTTGATCTATTTTTCTTTGTAGGTCATTGCTTTTATCTTTTACTTTATTTGCCTCATTTTTGAGCTGGTTAATTCTGGCTTTTAAGACATTATTATTTTTGTTGTTGTTGTTTAGTTCACATACCTCTGTTTCCAGATGACCTATTTTGTTTTTTAAGTTATTTGCCCAATTTTCTTCAGCCCCTCTTAATTGTTTTTTGAATCTTGTTTTGAGTTCTTACAGAACCTGGTTCCAATTTGCTGGAGTTATTGAGTTTTTGCTTGATGTTCCTTTGTCCTCCTCTGTTCCATTTGTTCTTTGTTCATTACCTGAATAGAAGCTGTCCATTGTAATTTCTTTTTTTCTTTTTCTGTTGTTTACTCATATTTTTTTCCTTCTTTCCCCCTCCTTACTGACTCTATTCTTGCTACTTTGTTTATTTTCTGGATCTGTGAGTTTGGCCTGTTCTGCCCTGAAGTGGCTTCTTCTCAGCTCTGCTGATTAACTGGATTAGGCTGATGGAATTGACCTGTGGTATTAATGTGCCCTGAGGCCAAATCTTCCCCAGATGCCAACAGAGGCTAATGAATATGTGAAAATGAATATGTGGAGGGTGAAGGTAGTTGCCCTGAGTTCTCCTCTCTACTCCTTTCTGCTAGCTGCCTTACTAACAGCTGCCTAGTCAGAGCCCCAAGCTTCCTGTGATGGTACCAAGGTACTCCATCATGGTTTCAGGCTTCTCTCTGCTATACCCCTCAGCTGGAGTCCTACTAAGACTCTCAATACATTATGTAGGAGACGGGTGTTGCATCTTTCCCTTATACCCAATTATTCAACTTTATAAGAATATCTTTCAGGTTGAATGGAGTAGGAGGAGCCTGTGGCTCTGTCTTGTTGTTGAGTTTGGTTTTTTGTCTATTTTGTCTATTTGCTTTTCTGGTTGTCTGCTAGTTCTGTGAGTTTGGGCTTTTCTGCCCATTAGAGGCTTCTTCTCTGCACTATTGATAAACTGGATTAAGTCAGTTGAGCTGATCTGAAGAACTTAATTTTGCCTGAGGCCAAAACTTCCAGGGGCACAGGCCCAAGATGGAGGCATAGTACCTGAAGACTACAACCAGCCTGCCTTTTTCTCTGCTTCTCTCTTTCAGATGCTTCTTTGCCATCTTTGGTCAGAGCCCTGAGCTTCAAGTAGTTGTGGTAGCAAGGTACTCTGCCCTAATTGGATCCCTTATCCTGAGATCCCACTGACCACCTGAGTCTCTTATAGTAGGTGGGGGAGGGGCACTGGGACCTTCCTTCCTTTTTTCCTTAAACTTGAGAATTCACCTTCTCTATGTCCCTTTCATATTGAATCAAGCAGGAGGGTCCCACAGCTCTGTCTTGTTGTTGGATATGGTTTTCTGTCCCCCTAGAAGCATTTGGTTTTTAATTGGTGTCTAAGGATTTTCACAGAAGAATCGATTTTTGCTCCTTCTAAGTCACCATCTCAACTCTGCCTCTTTTCCAAGAGTTTTGAAGGTAGCTGAACCATGTACTTTGGAAAACTTAGAAGTTGGGAACTGTGGGGAATTTAGAGCCTGATTGAACATTGAAGATGCTAATATCATCGGCTGCATCACAGGCCAGCACCAGTCATCTTGAATTTTGTCTTTCCACTTGACTTTGATGACTCTAGAAGAGTCAGGCTGATGATTTTGTGAAATTCTGCCTCACTTAAATCAAATTAACACAGAAGACAAGATATCACTCTTGTGAAGTAATTGATCTTCAAAAATGAAGGGTGAAGAACAACCACAAAGGAAAGCCCCAGAAATAAAATGCAAGAGAAGTTAAATTGTGAGAACTTAACTTCCAGGCTTCAGGGCATTGAAATTGATCTTTTAAAGAAAGATAGATAGGAATTCAATAGATGTCATGTAGACATTTGTAAATAATTATAGAATCATAGAATTTAGAAATTGAAGAGAACCTGAAAGTCCCTCTATTTGAGTACCTTTCCTTTACAGTGAAGTTGAGTCTGAGAAAATTTAAATGAACTTCCCATGGTAAGATAGGTAGTATGTGGCAGAGCTAAAATTTTAATTAAATTCTCCTGACTCCAAATTCACTTTCACTTCCTCTGTACCAGACAAGATGAAGAACTAGAGGTCAGGAGAATAAATTTAAAAGATAATCTCAAAGAAGTTATGGTTTGAGCCATGGAAGTGAATGAAATTGCTAAGGGACACTAATATTAAGTCTTCATAATAGAATAACTGGTGTGAAGATTGGATTTGACTCTCCCCTGATTATAACAATAAAGGTACTTAGCTCTTCCTTGATTATAAAGATTAAATTGCAATCAGCTGTCTATTTTTAGAGTTTTAATCCCTAAAGTATAAACCCAGTGCTTAAAGTATATCTACCCATTTTAACCACAAAAAGGTATGAACTAACTACAAAAAAGTGTGAACTAACAGAAAAAAAAGATATGAACACCCATTTCATACATCAAGTGGGAAATCTGTGACCCACATGTGAAAGAGTGGGCAGTCCTGGAGAAGAGTGTTGGCTGTGATTGGTAGATGTAAAACTTAGGGGAGGTGACACAAGAGAAAAAGGTCTTTAAATAGTGGAAACTGAGACACACTGGATTCAATCAGTCACTCGGGTTTGGAGTGAAAATCATTCAGTCACTTGGAGTTGGACTGGAAAGCAGGCACTTGGACTTGGAGTGAAGAGAGACACTTGAGAAGAAACTGGAAGTCAGATACTCAGACTTGGTGTGAAGACACTTGGCTGTGGAACTGGACCCCTGGAGGAGCTCATGCAGGAGACCTCAGACTGTTTTCCTTTTAGACAGTCACAGTGGTGAGTATAAAGGCTGACTTCCTTCCTCGCCCTTTCTGAAGGTATGAACCTCCAAGAAAGGCCCATCATCTTGAGACTCCTTTCCCCTGACTGGTGACTTGGAAATTCTAATTTTTTATTTTGTTATTTTTTAAACATTATTTTTTTATTTGGTCAATTTCAAACATTATTCCTCGGTTACAAACATCATTTTCTATTCCTCCCTCCCCTCCCCCTCCCCCTCCCATAGCCGATGCACAATTCCACTGGGTATTACATGTGTCCTTGATCAGAACCCATTTCCATGTGGTTGGTATTTGCACTAGGATGTTCATTTAGAGTCTACATCCTCAATCATATCCCCTTAGACCCACATCATCAAGCAGTTGTTTTTCTTTGGTGTTTTTAATCCCACAGTTTTTCCTCTGAATGTGGATAGTGTTCTTTCTCATAGATCCCTCTGGGTTGTTCAGGGACATTGTATTACTACTAATGGAGAAGTCCATTATGTTTGATTGAACCACAGTGTATCAGTCGCTGTGTTCATTGTTCTCCTGGTTCTGCTTCTTTCACTCTGCATCACTTCCTGGAGGTTGTTCCAGTTTCCGTGGAATTCCTCCACTTTATTATTCCTTTGAGCACAATAGTATTCCATCACCAACATATACCACAATTTGTTCAGTCATTCTACAATTGAAGGCCATTCTTTCATTTTCCAATATTTTGCCACCACAGCTATTAATATTCTTGTACATGTATTTTTCCTTATTATCTCTTTGGGGTACAAACCCAGAAGTGATATGGCTGGGTCAAAAATGCCTTAGAAATTCTAAGTGGTTCAGAGGAAGCCCGAGCTCTCTCTTGCTCTCTCTCTCTCCCCCCTTTTCTCTCTTCCTTAATTTCTTCCCTCTATTGTAAAATAAATTACCACAAATTCCATTTACTTTTTGGGGGATTTAGTCATTAAATCCCTGGCAACCACCAATTTAATATTCAGTCAAACCATAAATAAATCTAACACTGGCAAGGTAACAGGGAGAACATGTGAGTGTGGCATATGAATAAAAAGCAAAGGAATAGAGAAAACTAAAAGATGGGAGGTGGTGGTCAATAAGAGCATCAAATACTGCAGAAAGGTCAAGAGAGTAAATTATTCCAAATTAGGTGAAATATGACACATTCATAATAAATCTTGGGGTCATTGATCATATATCACATTGGGTCATTGAATACTATGGTTGAGGATCTCCCAAAAAACAATGGAGAGATGCATTTTATTAATAAATAATTACAACAGATTAAGAATAAGGAATTAGGTCAGAAAAGCAGTTTCATGTATGTCATTAGAGAAATAGATGATGTGAAAAGGGTAGTATATTATATGAGGAAATCAATAGACAACTGGACAACCAGTTTGCTCCCTTTGAAGAAACAAATGGTAAAGATAGAGGATGGTTCTGAGCATGGTGGTTGGCTTCAGATTTGGTAAATGCATGAGAGTAAATGGATTGGTTCACATTAATACTGTAAAAATTAAATTAATCTCAAATAATAAAATATATTATATGAGGTTTATTAAAGATCATTAGAAATTAAGGAATAAAGAAGATACAAAATGAAACCACATGCAAATGGCTGATTAGCCCATTTAAAATCCTCAAGCTTAGCTTACTACCATACTTGCTGCATCACACAAGAAGAGAGCACATGGCAGGTGTTACTACCAGTTAAATACTAATAATGTGATCTTGCCAATGTGGAGAAGCAGGAGAGATTACAGGGAATTCTGGGAAATACCAAGGACTTCTGGGGAATGAAGTCTAAGGTTCAAAATCTCCATTGATATGTTGGGCAGCAACCTTGCATCACTGGAGGGAATATTTACATTGATAAGTTTAAAATTTGAATTTAGGAATACATGAGCTATTTTAATTTCTAGCAATAATTATGATTAGTCACTCTTCTGTTTTTCTGAATTCAAATTTCATTTTAAATAAATATCAATTGATTCTTTAAAGGGGAAAACACTTTCTTTCTTTAGGCAAGTAATATATTTCATAGTAGGCAATCATAGTTCTTTGGCATTTAGTGTTGATTAATAGCTAGTTAGACTAGAAAAAACATTCTCTCCTTCCTAACATTATCTTTAATGCTCTCAAGAAAGATTCATTTCTAATTAAAAACAGGAAAAGGAAACTAAGGAGGCTTTCTTTGTTGTTTGTAAGACTTAAAAGCTTCACAAAAGGATTTTGATTTCAAGCTTTAAATAGATCACTTGAAAGATCATATATTTAGAGTCAGAAGGGACCTTAGAGATCATTTCATTCAAGACCTTCTTCCCCTTATTTTACAGATGAGGAAACCTTGCTAAAGTTCTTCACTAGCTTTTAAATGGAAGAAATATTTTAAATATGTGTAAAAGCTAACTATGAAAGACCACTTAAAAAATACTTTTCATAGCACATCTCAGTACCAGGAAGTCTTAGATTGATAGCAGATTTGATGAAGGTTTTTCAAAAGAGGAAGGAGGCATCATTTTTCTGTCTTGTGTATTAGTCTAAGCTACATTTTAGAAGTTCTTTTCTACAGACAATCTAAATGAATATTTTGTTAATTTGAGATTTTGTGAAATTCTATATGATTCAGCAATATAATGCAATGTTGTTTCATATCTGCAGTCAAAACCACAAAAATCATGGAACTTTTCTTGGCTTCTACTTTACTCTAAAAATGTGCTGAGTCTCATGTTCCCATTATTAATTCTATAGAATAGCTGTGAAGATTGAGGTTTAACAAGTAATGTACTTTTGAGAACTACTTACTGGGATCTGCAATGTACAAGACTTGCTAGATGCTTATAGGAATACAAGGTAGTATATTGAAAAGAGTATTGAAATCTAAGGAAATCTGCATTCATACCTTGATTCTGAAATTTACTTAATAGATAAAGAATGAGCATATTTTTTAACCTGAGATTTATCATCTTGATAAACAGAGATAATATATAGGGTTGTAGAAAAGAGTTTTATGGTCTCATAGGCCCATGTAGTCATGTCCAGAATGGACTTTAAAGGTCATCCAGTTCAATACACAAACACACACACATTTTTAAGTTGAAGAAACTGAGGTCCAAGTTACTCACATAGAACAGAAAATGTCAGAAACAAGATGTAAACCCAAGACCTCCAACTCCACATTTAATGCTTATTTAAAAGACTACATGCTTTGTAAACCTTAAATCTCTAGAAAAAGATGAATTAATATCTTAAAAAATCAAGTCCCCTCCCCTCAGAGAACTTAAAATCTTATTGGTTATCAGTGATGGGCCTGGTTTTCCTCTCATAGATATATAAGGAGATTATTTTCCTAAAGATTGTCAGATATATCTTTGGGGAAGGAGAAAGGGAAAATAGAACTGTGATTTCAATGGTTTATGGAGCTCCTTGGCATGGAAAAGCCTTCCTCCAATGCAAATCAATGATAAATCTACAATATAGTTTTAGAGAGTTGCATGTTTTATTGAATCTTCCTGATTCTAATAATTGGCCCTCTCTCCATGTCATCTTATCTTTTAAATATACATACTTCATGAAATACAAATTGCTTTCACTATAGCAGTTACTATCTTGGTGTCACAGTTTTTCCAACAGGTGTGCTGGGGAAGTAGGGATACACTTTTACTATCATCAGCATCCATTTTCCTTTTTCACAGTATCATATCTTCAACAAAAGAGGATCTCAAGGATTGTTTGTCAAATAAATCAATGTGTGAATCAATAACACCCATAATGAGTAAATACATCCTGCTGCTTCTATTCCAGCTACTTTTCTTGCCAATTAGGAACACAGAGTTTGGTATTCTGGCCAGATAAAAGAGAAAAATGCTATAGGTCCCAAGTATATATAGAACACATGTAAAATATTTGATTTCCCTCTTCAAAGAAGGAAGCTTAGTTAATGGCATCCTTCATATGAAGGGAGAAGATGCAGTCACCTTGATCTCTAATGTGGGAGTGGGGAGTGGAGAGAATGGCTTCCAAATTCTCTCTCTGAGTAGAGAGAACCAATTATTTATGATATTTCAGTACTGTCCCATATGACACTATGGTGCTTTTTTAACTTTATGAAAATATCCTGGAAAAATGGAATTATTGATCACATAATGGTAGATTTTGAAAGGAAATCTGTCATCTAATCTTAATCTTTCATTTGACAAATGATGAAACTTGTAAAGTCTTGTAGAAGTGAGATGACTTTCCCAAGGTCATACATTCAGTAAGCAGCAGAAATAGAATTCAATCCCAGTTTTATTCCAAATATAGGATTCTTTTTCATTGTTCAGTGCTTCTTCCCTTCCTTAGTCTGTTATTTGTCTGCAATCATGGAGACATTCAATTATGCGATCAGCTGGCTCTGCCTTTGACTTTCTGCTCTGATAATGACCCCTCTGCAAATCTCCAGTTTCTTATTTCTAGAAAGCAACTAGACTATTCAGTGGAAGTGGAGAAAAATACATCTACCAGGGAAAAAATAGTCTTTGTAATATTGCCTACAGTTTTAGTGTTTTATACTGTTTGATCAAGTGGTAACATCTTATTTCTCAAGTCATTCTGGATAATATAAATCATGATTCAGTGACTGAATTAGAACATTACATTTAGAAAATATACTAATATATTCACCTCAAGAAAATTAAATTGTAAAATAATTATTATTATCATTTTCTTTGGTAGACCTTTACTTGTAGTTTTTTTTAATTTGATCATTCATTTCAAATTCAGCAAATATTTCTTATAAGATCATCATTGAAGTAGCATTTTTTTGTCTTTTCAATTTCACTTTAAAGAACTATCCATCCTTCTACTTTGAGTCCAGAGATCGTTTTTCATCATTAGGGAGAACAAAGTTCTAATCTTCTGGACACATGAGTTGTAATTTGAACTTGACCTGAAGAAAGCAAGTTCATAAGTAGCCTAGTTACTCCACATAAAATACTCTTGGGAAGACATTCAAACCCACATTGTCTTTTGCAACTTGGGACTGGGGCAAATTTTATGGAATCTCTAAAAGGTGACTCAAAGATTGCCATGTCGGCCAATGCTTGCTTCAACTCTTCCACTTTGCTCTCCATTAAGTAAGAGTTAAACAAAATGTTTGAATGGAACATTTAATAACAAAAGACATTTATGATGTTTACTTAATGTTTTGGACCATTAAGCATCAATGACATGAGTTATTGTAACTAATATCTGGCCAAAAATCTTTTGACCAATCTTTATTTTACAGCTCTCTGGCCTGACAGTATCCCAATTCGAAAAAATCTCTGGTCAAATCCGGGTTTTCTCAGAGGACTTTGGATTTGAAAATATCTCATCTTGCCAGAAAGTACCTTTTGAAGTTTACATTAACATGGATATTTATTTATTTTTTCCCTGTAACAATGACAGTGGTTGAGATAAACTGTTTAATTCTAAATAGAAAACACATCTGCTGTTTCTGCATTGTTTGTGGTTGCTGGAGGGGTGACAATTTAAACCAAGTAGCACACATGACATTTTAAGTGAGATGTTGTATGAGGGTTTGCAGCTGCTGACATTGTCTTTCTTTCCCCTTTCAGCTGGGCCTAGTGGGGCTGTTGTGGCCAAAGCACCAGCTCACATTTCTACTGTGAATGCCACTTCAGAGAGGATGCTTCTTTGGACTTGATTGATTCTCAGTGAGTATAAACAGGTAGAAATGTTGTTGTTTCTTAAATTGGCCAAGAAGTAGAAATTATTCTATATTTCTTTGGATGGAGAAGAGATGGTAAACTAAACGATGACTCAGGTCAGTGGAGGAATCATAAGACTCAAGAAGAAAAGAACAAATCTATGAGCATAGGATGAAATAAAGTCTCAGTATCTGATAAATATAAACTAAATAGAAAAAGAGTAGATTTTGGAGTAGTGAGCCAAATGCACTAGTCACTTAAACTTTGTATTCTATTAATGCTCCATGTTGGGAAACATGGATCATTTTGTGTAGCTAGATGACTCAGTGGACAGAGAGCTAGGCATGGAGAGAGGACATCCTGAGTTCAACTCTGGACTCAGATACTTCCTAGTTGTGTCAAATAAATGCAATTGCCTAGCCCCTCCTACTCTTCTCCCTTGGAACCAATAGTTAGCATGGATTCTAAAATAGATAGAAGGGCTTTTTTTAATGGATCATTTTCAGGCTATTGTTTCTGTTTGAGAATTGAGAGCTTGCTCATAGATCACTATACTTTTTGCTTATGTGTGATTTAAGGTAAGAATTTTCTAATTGGTTTGAGACATTTTATTTAATTTCTCTGTTTTCCTACATTTGCAATCATTATATTGAGATCTGAGGAGGAACCATTGTCCATTTTTTAAAAGTTGCTCCTCTTCTCTAAATTTAATAATAGCTTCCTTTTGCAAACTTCATGTAAATTATCTCATTTGAACTTCAAAACAACACTTTAATAAAAGCAACTAATATAACATATTAGTACTCTAGGAAACTCTCTAAGATGGTTGCAGAAGATGTACTGACTTTTATAGGTGGAAGAAGTTTCTTTTCCTGGGAGTTACCAATTAAATCATAAATATAATCTCTATCCCTCACTCTGTACATGTACAGATGAGGAAAATGAGGCCAGGGAAGAATACTTTACCTAAGACCACAAAGCTAGTTTCTGTATGAGGTAGGACTCAAATTTATATCACCCTAATTCCACATCTAGCATGCTATAGACTATGCCAGGTTGTTCTATACACTTTCAGTTCACACTATGTTGGTTGTGAAGTTAGAATTAACTCTCACCTTGCCTATTTTTAGCTAATCAAATAAAAAACTTAAAGTACCCCTACTTGACACTAAGTAAGAGAGTTGGCGACTTCCAGTCAAGATGGCAGCTTAGAGAAAGCTAAAGTTCAGAGCTTCAGAAACCCTTCCTTACCAATCTCAAACTGAATGCTTCTAGGGCAACGAAATTCAAAACAAACAATAGAATAAACCCCAGGAACACTCCTCCTGGACCTGGATCAAAAGGTATGGCCCCCCAAAAGTCAGAACCCAAGATCACTCGGATCTAAGGGGTAGGCAAAAGGAAGGTTCCAGGACCCATCCCCCCCAACCCAGAGCTCTGAATCCGAGGCAGCAGCAGAAACCTCAGGGCAGGCAAATGGGCCTCAGGAGTCAGCAATTCTGAAGGCCACACCCTGAAAACAACCTGAGCCAGTCTCGGGGGCACCCAGACAGCAGGGAAACAGAGAGAGACAGGGGGAGCCTGTAGCCCCCTGACCAGATCCTTCTATCTGAGTCTCACTGAAGGTAACTGCCTCAGGGCATACTCAGTCTGAGGTTAATCCTATCACTAGCCCCCATAGCTCCTGGAAGCCACGGGCCCTCCCCCTCAGAGTTCAGGGTTGTCTGAAACAACAGTAACCCTCAGGGCTGGCAAAAGGGCCTCGCAGCTGAAGGCCACATCCAGAAAACAACCTGACCCAGTTGAGGGGGCACCCAAACAGCAGGGAAACAGAGAGAGACAGGAGGAGCCTGTAGCCCCCTGACCAGATCCTTCCATCTGAGTCTCACCGAAGATCCCTGCCTCAGGGCATACTCAGTCTGAGGTTAATCCTATCACCAGCCCTCAGAGCTCCTAGAAGCCACGGCCCCTCCCCCTCAGAGGGCAGGCTCCTCTGGCCAGCAAAAGCATTGAAATACATCTGAGAGTGTTAAGCCAGGTGCAGAGCATTGAAGTAAGGTAACAGAGAAGCATCGGGAGGGAACTGAGGAGGGTAGTAACACAGAAACACCAGCAATTCTGGGCTTCCTGGGGAAGACAGACAATTTGCCTGGGGCTAAAGCCACTGAACACCAGACAGATGACAGAAGAGCCAGCCCCCCATCACTCAGATAGAGATGGCAAACAGCACAGAAACAAAAAAGCCTCAAAACAACAGGAAAAACAAGAAGGGGGCAACTTTGGACACATTTTATGGAGCAAAAATACAAAATACAGAGGAGATAGAGGAGGAAACACAAGTAAATGCACCGAAACCTTCCAAAGGAAATGGAAACTCTCCACAACCTTTTGAAGAATTTGAATTGAAAATGATCAAAAAGATGGAAGCCTTCTGGCAAGAAAAGTGGGAATTAATGCAAAAGAATTTCACACAACTACAAAACCAGTTTGACCAAACTGAAAAGGAAAACCAGGCTTTAAAGGTCAGAATTAGGCAACTGGAAGATGAGCAGGTAAAAGAGCAAGAATCAATAAAGCAAAGCCAAAAGATAAAGAAATTAGAAAAGAACGTAAAATATCTCACTAAGGTGACAGACGTGGAAAATAGAGGAAGAAGAGATAATTTAAGAATAATTGGACTACCAGAAAATCCAGAAATAAACAGCAAACTCGACATTGTAATACAAGATATAATCAAAGAAAATTGCCCAGAGATCCTAGAACAAGGGGGCAATACAGCCACTGACAGAGTTCACAGAACACCCTCTACACTAAATCCCCAAAAGACAACTCCCAGAAATGTAATTGCCAAATTCCAAAGCTTTCAAGCAAAAGAAAAAATCCTACAAGAAGCCAGAAAAAGACAATTTAGATATAAAGGAATGCCAATCAGGGTCACGCAAGACCTTGCAAGTTCCACTCTGCATGATCGTAAGGCATGGAACATGATTTTCAGTAAAGCAAGAGAGCTAGGTCTTCAACCAAGAATCAGCTATCCAGCAAAACTGACTATATACTTCCAATGGAAAGTAGGGGCATTCAAAAAAATAGAAGATTTCAAACTTTTTGCAAAGAAAAGAACAAAGCTCTTTGGAAAGTTTGATACCGAAAAACAAAGAGCAAAGGAATACCTGAAAAGGTAAATATGATGGAAAGGGAAAAGGAGAAAATTGTTACCTTTCCATTTATTCAAACTCTCTTCAAAGTCTCTATAAGGACTACATTTATATCAATCTGTATATATATTAATATATGGAAAATGTAATGTGTAAATAGGGGGAAAAGAAAAATCAAATAGAATAATCTTTCTCACACAAAGATTCAGATGGGAAGGGGAGGGGAAGAAAACTCCTATAAGAAGGAGAGGAAGATTGTTTTTACTTAAACCTTATTCTCAGGGAAATCAACTCTGAGAGGGAAAAACATCCAGATCCATTGGGATCTTGAATTCTATCTTACCCAACAAGGGTAGGGAGAAGGGAAAACCAAGGGGGAGGGGGGGAGGGAAAAAAAGGGGAGGGAAGGAGAGGGGGGTGGGGGAGGGAACAAAAAGGGAGGGGCTAGAAAGGGAAACATATCAAGGGAGGGGACAACGGGGACTGATTTAAAGTAAATCACTGGATTAAAAGGTTAGAGCTAAAGAAGAAAGGTTAGAATCAGGGAAGGATATCAAAATGCCAGAGAATTCACAAGTCAAAATCATAACTTTGAACGTGAATGGGATGAACTCACGCATAAAACGTAGACGAATCGCAAAATGGGTTAGAATCCAAAACCCTACCATATGTTGTCTTCAAGAAACACACATGAGGCGGGTAGACACCCACAAGGTCAGAATTAAAGGATGGAGTAAGACCTTCTGGGCCTCAACTGATAGAAAGAAGGCAGGAGTTGCAATCATGATATCTGATAAAGCCAAAGCAAAAATAGACCTGATTAAAAGGGATAGGGAAGGTAATTATATTTTGTTAAAAGGGACTTTAGATAATCAGGAAATATCACTAATCAACATGTATGCACCAAATAATATAGCACCCAAATTTCTAATGGAGAAAATAGGAGAATTGAAGGAAGAAATAGACAGTAAAACCATATTAGTGGAAGACTCGAATCAACCATTATCAAATTTAGATAAATCACATCAAAAAATAAATAAGAAAGAGGTAAAAGAGGTGAATGAAATCTTAGAAAAATTAGAGTTAATAGACATATGGAGAAAAATAAATAGGGGCAAAAAGGAATACACCTTCTTCTCAGCACCACATGGCACATCCACAAAGATTGACCATACACTAGGTCACAGAAACATGGCATACAAATGCAGAAAAGCAGAAATAATAAATGCAGCCTTTTCAGATCACAAGGTAATAAAAATAATGATCAGTAACAGTACATGGAAAACCAAATCAAAAATTAATTGGAAATTAAACAATATGATACTCCAAAATTGTTTAGTTAGAGGAGAAATCACAGAAACAATTTATAATTTCATCAAGGAAAATGACAACATTAAGACATCCTTTCAAACCTTTTGGGATTCAGACAAAGCAGTAATCAGAGGTAAATTCATATCCCTGAGTGCATATATTAACAAACTAGGGAGAGCAAAGATCAATGAATTGGAAATGCAAATAAAAAAACTCAAAAGCAATCAAATTAAAACCCCCAGCAGAAAACCAAACTAGAAATCCTAAAAAATAATGGATAAATTAATAAAATAGAAAGTGATAGAACTATTGATTTAATAAATAAGACAAGAAGCTGGTACTTTGAAAAAACAAACAAAATAGACAAAGTACTGGTCAATCTAATTTAAAAAATGAAAGAAGAAAAGCAAATTAACAACATCAAAGATGAAAAGGGGGACATCACCTCCAATGAAGAGGAAATCAAGGCAATCATTAAAAATTACTTTGCCCAATTATATGGCAATAAATACAGCAATCTAGGCGATATGGATGAATATATACAAAAATAGAAACTGCCTAGACTAACAGAAGAAGAAATAAAATTCTTAAATAATCCCATATCAGAAAATGAAATCCAACAGGCCATCAAAGAATGCCCTAAGAAAAAATACCCAGGGCCCAACAGATTCACAAGTGAATTCTATCAAACATTCAGAGAACAGTTAATCCCAACACTATACAAACTATTTGACATAATAAGCAAAGAGGGAGTTCTACCAAACTCCTTTTATGACACAAACATGGTACTGATTCCAAAACCAGGCAGATCAAAAACAGAGAAAGAAAATTATAGACCAATCTCCCTAATGAATATAGATGCAAAAATCTTAAATAGGATACTAGCAAAAAGACTCCAGCAAGTGATCAGAAGGGTCATCCACCATGATCAAATAGGATTTATACCAGGGATGCAGGGCTGGTTCAATATTAGGAAAACCATCCACATAATTGACCATATCAACAAGCAAACCAACAAAAATCACATGATTATTTCAATAGAGGCAGAAAAAGCCTTTGATAAAATACAACATCTATTCCTATTGAAAACACTAGAAAGTATAGGAATAGGAGGGTCGTTCCTAAAAATAATAGACAGTATATATCTAAAACCATCAGCTAATATCATCTGCAATGGGGATAAACTAAATGCATTCCCAATAAGATCAGGAGTGAAACAAGGATGCCCATTATCACCTCTACTATTTGACATTGAACTAGAAACACTAGCAGTAGGAATTAGAGAAGAAAAAGAAATTGAAGGCATCAAAATAGGCAAGGAGGAGACTAAGTTATCGCTCTTTGCAGATGACATGATGTTCTACTTAAAGAATCCTAGAGATTCAACCAAAAAACTAATTGAAATAATCAACAACTTTAGCAAAGTTGCAGGATACAAAATAAACCCACATAAGTCATCAGCATTTCTCTATATCTCCAACACAGATCAGCAGCAAAATCTAGAAAGAGAAATCTCATTCAAAATCACCTTAGACAAAATAAAATACCTAGGAATCTATCTCCTGAGACAAACACAGGAACTATATGTATGAACACAACTACAAAACACTCTCCACATAACTAAAACTAGACTTGAGCAATTGGAAAAATATTAACTGCTCATGAGTAAGATGAGTCAATATAGTAAAAATGACCATCCTACCCAAACTTATCTATCTATTTAGTGTCATACCCATAGAACTTGCAAAAAAATTCTTTACTGATTTAGAAAAAACCATAACAAAGTTCATTTGGAATAACAAAGGATCAAGGATATCCAGGGAAATAATGAAAAAAAAATACAAAGGAAGGGGGCCATGCAGTCCCAGATCTCAAACTATATTACAAAGCAGCAGTCATCAAAACAATTTGGTACTGGCTAAGAGACAGAAAGGAGGATCAGTGGAGTAGACTTGGGGCAAATGACCTCAGCAAGACAATATATGATAAACCCAAAGATCCCAGCTTTTGGGTCAAAAGTTCACTATTCGATAAAAACTGCTGGGAAAACTGGAAGACAGTGTGGGAGAGATTAGGATGAGATCAACTCCTCACACCCTACACCCAGATAAATTCAAAATGGGTGACTGACATAAATATAAAGAAGGAAACCATAAGTAAATTAGGTAAACACAGAATAGTATACATGTCAGACCTTTGGGAAGGGAAAGACTTTAAAACCAAGCAAGACATAGAAAGAGTCACAAAATGTAAAATAAATAATTTCGACTACATCAAATTAAAAAGCTTTTGTACAAACAAAACCAATATGACTAAAATCAGAAGAAAAGCAACAAATTGGGAAGCAATCTTCAAAGAAACCTCTGACAAAGGTTTAATTACTCATATTTACAAAGTGGTGAATCAGTTCTACAAAAAATCAAGCCATTCTCCAATAGATAAATGGGCAAGGTACAGGAACAGGCAGTTCGCAGCCAAAGAAATCAAAACTATTAATAAGCACATGAAAAAGTGCTCTACATTTCTTATAATCAGAGAGATGCAAATCAAAACAACTCTGAGGTATCACCTCACACCTAGCAGATTGGCTAACATGACAGCTATGGAAAGTAAAGAATGCTGGAGGGGATGCGGCAACGTAGGGACATTAATTCATTGCTTGTGGAGTTGTGAACTGATCCAACCATTCTGGAGGGCAATTTGGAACTATGCCAAAAGGACAATAAAAGGCTGTCTACCCTTTGATCCAGCCATAGCACTGCTGGGTTTGTACCCCAAAGAGATAATAAGGAAAAAGACTTGTACAAGAATATTCATAGCTGCTCTCTTTGTGGTGGCCAAAAATTGGAAAATGAAGGGATGCCCTTCATTGGGGAATGGCTGAACAAATTGTGGTATATGTTGGTGTTGGAATACTATTGTGCTAAAAGGAATAATAAAGTGGAGGAATTCCACGGAGACTGGAACAACCTCCAGGAAGTGATGCAGAGCGAAAGGAGCAGAACCAGGAAAACATTGTACACAGAGACTGATACACTGTGGTACAATCGAAGGTAATGGACTCCTCCACTAGGGACAATGAACAATCTGCAGGGATCTAAAAAACACTATCCACAAGCAGAGGATAAACTGTGGGAGTAAAAACACAGAGGAAAAGCAATTGCTTGACTACAGGGGCTGAGAGGAAATGACTGAGGCGAGACTCTAAATGAACACTCTAATGCAAATACCAACAACATGGAAATGGATTCGAACCAAGAACACATGTGAAACCCAGTGGAATTGTACGCCGGCTATGGGAGAAGTGGTGGGAGGGGGCCGAGGGGAGGAAAAGATAATGATCATTGTTTCCAATGAATAATGTTTGTAAATAACCAAATAAAATAAAGTTTAAAAAGTCAAAAAAAAAAGAAATATTTTGTTGAGTATGAGTATCCACACATCTTTGTCAGTTTCCACTTCTCCAGCATCTGGCATCTTCATCAGGAAGCCAAGTTCCTCTTGGAGTGTGGTCTCTGCTTGAAGTGACTCAGGTTCTTTTAAGGGCCACTTGATGGTGCAAGACCAAATAACTTGAGGTAAAATTTAATCTCTTCCAGGTCTAAATCTATTAATCTCCCTCTGTTCTTGAACATTTCAAGAACTTAAGAATGTCTGCTTCCCCCTCCCCTCTTCCCACCATCTTCATATGCTAAGTGTTTGCTCACATTGGGTATGGGACAATCTCCTGGTCTTGGTTGTTGTCTTGCTAAACTTTTTGAGCTTAACCTGAATTCATATTTCAGGTTACAGGAGAGCTGAAGTCACACCTGTGTGGTAAATCCACCTTATATATTTTACTTTTGTATTTATACTAGCTCTTGAGTTCTCGTTACCTTTGTGTTTATTAATTTCCTCCCGTTTTCCTCAACTTTAACTTTTTGAAGATGCATTGGATAAACATTAAAAAGGAAGGGGATGAGGAAATTAATGGTGGCTATAATAAAACAATTAGCCCATGCTATAAAAAAAAAAGAGAGTTGGCAAGTCACTTGCTAGAGTAGGTGACAACTCCAGAGGCCACTGCTCCACCCCTGGGCAGTGGTAGGCAAATTGAAAGACAGTGATTAGTTCCTGTAAAGTGGAGAAGAGACAGGAAGTTATGGGGGAAAAGGAATATAAAAGGTTCTGAATTTCCTGTCCAAAGGATCTTCTCCTTTGAACTTCTCCTTTATAGTTCATCTTTGGATGTGCTCTGCATTGAGGAGCTAGACTGAAGTAGGAGACTCTTTCCCTAGAACCCACATCAGCTTGCTGGGTGAGTAGCTTGTCTTTCTATCCTTGCTTCTGAATATATTGTTCCTGGAGAGGCCTTCCTTTCCTGGAGGAGGCTGTGTTGGTGGAATCTTTGTTGAAGACACCACTGGGACTCCTGGCTTAAGAGACTACCATGACTCCACATGGAGATCAGGACTTGAGAATCCTTGCCGGGTGGTGAGCTGGACTTCTTTGGTCAGAAATTATAGGTTATCTAGCTAGGCAATACTTTCTACATCCTACATTTCTCTCTTTTATTATGTCTCTATTAAACTAAATTGTTAAGAGAGGCTAACAGACTCATGAATTAAGAGTTAATTTTTAAATTGGCAACCACATATTACTTTATAACTTTAATAGTTATCATAAAATCTAAATTTTAAATTTTTAAATAGTTTGATCATTTTTTAATCAAACATTTATTGGGTCTATAATACTATAAGAAGAAATGTAGGGGATATAGAAACAAAAACTTCAATAAAAATTTATATTTTTTTGGAAAAGAATCTACAAAAAATTAATAAGCTGGTGGCAGAGCCACAATGGTAGAATAAAAGCAATAATTCCATCAAAGCTCTCCAAAAATTCTCCTCAGACCAACATTAAAATAGCTCTTGGAATCAAATTCTGGAGGAGCAGACCACACAAAAAAGAGTGAGATATTTTTCCACGTAAGACAACTGAAGAGATAGTCAAGAACTGTCTCTAACATTGGGGTAGAGACTCCAGTGTAGCAGCACCACTGGTGGACCATGAAGGGAGTTACAAAAATAGAAACAGCAGTAGCAGTTTTGTGAGCCCTTCGCCAAGGGAGCTGAAAAACTTGTCATAAAGATATTATAGGATTGTATACTGACACTTAGTGTATTGGTCACATGCGATTCTGGAATATAGTTCTAGGACAGACAGGGGGAACACTTGTATACTGTTTCATGGAAAAAGGACCCAGGTGCAATTACAAAGCATAGATAAGAATCAGTACTTGTGACTACAGGAAAGCAAAAGACTGGTCACAGATCCAGAGCCATGAAGAGAATTAGTTCTTATGACTAAAGGGAGACAGGCACCTTTCCTGGGGAAAGCAAGAGTGTAGACCTGGAGAGCAGTGACCTTACCTCTCTCTGGATTACACCACTCTGAAAGCACTGAAAACTCTCATAACCCCAGAAATATCTCTGAAAGTATTAGCAGTGCCTCCCAACTCCCAGGTGAGGAGGGCCCAACTTTAATACAAAGTCAAGAAATAGACTGAGGAAAAATGATTTAAAAAAACATATAAAAAAGAACTTTACAATAAAAAGCTACTATAATGACAAAGAAGACCAAGACAAACTCATAAGAAGACAACCACTTGAAAACTGCTATAACCAAAGCTTCAAAGAAAAATATTAATTGGATAATTGGACCCAAGCCCATCAAAAATTCTTGGAAGCATTAAAGAGAGAGCTAAGTGTGGGGGTAGTTGGGTAGCTCAGTGGATTGAGAGTCAGGCCTAGAGAAGGGAGGTCCTAGGTTCAAATCTGGCCTCAGACACTTCCCAGCTCTGTGACCCTGGGCAAGTCACTTAACCCCCATTGCCTAGTCCTTACCACTCTTCTGCCTTGGAGCCAATACACAGACAGAAGGTAAGGTAAACCCTTTAAATAAAAAAAGAAAAAGATAAGTGGAAGATGAAAAATTGGAGAAAAAGTTGAGAATGAAACAAAAAATTATGAAAAGAGAATTAACAGATTGGAAAAAGAGATACAAAAATACTGAAAAAAATAACACCTAACAAAACCGAATTGGTCAAATGACAAAAGAAATACAAAAATTTTCTGAAGAAAAGAACTCATTTAAATAGCAAAAGAGACAAAGTGGAAAAGGAGGTACAAAAATTCAACTAAGAAATGAATTTCTTAAAAAGCTGAATTGGTCAACTGGAAGAGAAACAAAAACTCATTGAAGGAATTATGTCAGAATTGTACACGTGGAAGCTAATGATTCCACAAAACATCAAAAAACATTCAAAATAATGTCAGAAGAATGCAAAAGAATTAAAGAAAATGTAAATTATCTCATTAGGAAAACAACTGAACTGGAAAATAAGCTGAAAAGAGAACACTTAAGAATTATTGGACTGGGGGCAGCTGGGTAGCTCAGTGGATTGAGAACCAGGCCTAGAGACTGGAGGTCCTAGGTTCAAATCTGGCCTCAGACACTTCCCAGCTGTGTGACCCTGGGCAAGTCACTTGACCCCCATTGCCTAGCCCTTACCACTCTTCTGCCTTGGAGCCAATACACAGGATTGACTCCAAGATGGAAGGTAAGGGTTTAAAAAAAAAAGAATTATTGGACTACCTGAAATCATGATTTAAAAAGTCTTGACATTATATTTAAAGAAATTACAAAGGAAAACCAACCCCAATATCTTGGGTTCAGAGGATTAAAACAAATCAAAACAATCCACTATCACTACCTAAAAAAGATCCTAAAATGAAAACTCCAGAGAATATTATAGTCAAATTCAAGCTTCTTGGTCAAGAAGAAACTAGGAAATATTGCAAGTGGAAAAAAAGGAAAAAAAAATCAAGTATTATGGATACATATTTGGCATCACACAAGATTTAGTAGCTTCCACATGAAAGAAACAGAGGCCCAGGATTACCGTATTCTGAAAGGCAAAAGAGCTAGGATATCAATTAAGAATAACCTATCCAACACAACTGAGTATAATATTTCAGTGGAAAAAATGAAAATTTAATGAATTAGGAGACTTCCATATATTCCTGATGAAAAGACCACATCACTGAAAAAAATTGACATTCAAACACAAAATTCAAGAGAAGCATAAAATAATGAACATTAAAGAATAATTGTAAGGAATTAAAAGTAGTTAAACTTTATATTTCTATATGGGAAGATAATATATGTATTTCCTAAGAACTTTATCATCTTTATTAGGGTTAGAATGAATCTGTATAGAAAGAGATCATGGATATGAGTCAATTATATTGGGATAATCTCAAAAAATGAGGAGATGAGAGAGGGGGGTGGATTGTGAGCAGGAAAAAGGGAAAGGTAGAATGGGGAAAATTTCCTCACATAAAAGAGGCATGTAAGAAAAGCTTTTATAGGGAGGGTAAAATAGAATGGTAAGGTGGCAGGCAATGCTTGAAACTCACTTTCATTAGTATTAGTTCAAAGAGGAAAGATTACACACACACAAACAAACATACACAGTCTCAATACTAGATATATACCTTACTAAATAGAGAAATAGGAGGAGAAAGGGATAAGAGATGTGGGCTAAGGGAGATGGTAAAAGAGAAGGCATATAAGGGAAGCAGTGATCAGAAGTGAAAGATATTTTTGAAGAGGAATAGGTTTAAAAAAAGAAATAGAAGGATAAAAAGAAGAATATAGGATGGAGGAAATAAACAATAATGGTAACTGTGAATGTAAGTGGGATGAAATCACTCATAAGACAGAAGCAGATAGCCAAATGGATTAATGTCGGAATTCATTAATATATTATTTACAAGAGTCACACATGGAATTGAAATAAGTGCTAGAGTAAAATCTATTATGCTTTAGCAGAAATTTTAAAAAGGCAATCACAATATCAGATAAAGTAAAAGTAAAATAGACCCAGTTAAATGAGATAATCAGGGAAACTAAATTTTTTGCTAAAAATATTAATAGACAATGATCTTTATAGCAAGTTTCCCTGACAAAGATCTCATTTCTCAATTATGTAGGGAATTGGGTCAATTTTATAAAAGTGAAAGCCATTTCCCAATTAATAGTCAAAGGACACAAATAGGCAATTTTCAGAAGAAGAAAACAAAAGATATATATATATATACATTTTATATATATGTATGTATGTATATAGAATTATGTTAAGATGTTCTAAATCACTACTGATTAGAGAAATGTAAATAAAACAACTCTAAGTTTCCACTTAATTCCTATCAGAAATGACAAATTCTGGAGAGGGTATGGAAAAATTCTGAAGAACCATTTGGAACTATGGTCAAGGGGCTATGAAACTGTGCCCTTTGACCCAGCAATACCATCACAAGATCTATACCGCAAAGAGATCAAACGAATAGAAAAATGACATATTTACATAAAAATATTTTTAGCAGTTCTTTTGTGATGACAAAGAACTGAAAATTGAGAGGGTGTTCATGAATTGGAAAATGATTGAAACAGTTGGGGTATAGGATTATAATGTAGTGCTATTGTGATATGAAAAATGATGAGGGTTTTAGTTTCAGAAAAGAAAAATAAACATAGTAAGACCTATATGAAGTGATGCAAAGTGAAATGGGAGATCCAAAATATTATTGTACTTAGTGTGGTAATGATGATCAATTGTTAAAGACTTGGCTACCTGATCAATATGATGATCCAAGATAGCTCCAAAGAAATCATGATGGAAAAAATGCTATCCACTTCCAGAAAGAAGATTTCTTAGTAAAAATTGAATTTTTTTTTACAATATGGCTAATATGGAAATGTGTTTTGCATGGTTTTACATATATAATTGACATTATTTTGCTTGTCTTCACAATGGATGGATGAGGGGTGGAAAACAAAGAGAACTGGGAACTCAAAGTTTCAAAAGAAAGATCAATTGAAAAATAAATAAATAATGAATGTGGAGGGCAAATAAAGAATTGAACTGTTGGGGGGTGGGGTGAGAGGCTACAATATACAGAATGAGATTCTCAGTTCCACAGAGGACAGACTCTGCTCCCAATAAGTTTTCATCTTTAGGTAGGAATAAGAACTATTCTAATCATCATAATTCAAGGTAAAGCATACACAAGATATAAGGTAGAAACCAGCATTTTTATGAGTGTGAGAAAACTAAACAGTTGATGTTTTTATTACTCTTGAGTATTATGAACAAGAAAAGTTATGATCTTTCCTTTAAATTTAATTGGTAGTCATTAGGATCATTATAGAGGATAGAGAAGAACTTCACGATCCTACCATCACACAATTCCTTTGTTATTCGTGGAATGGATGTACCCAAGAATTGTGGGAATGTAGATAAGTAATAAGGGATTTTAAAAGATTGATAATGATGAATTTTATAACCAAAGTCAGATAGTTGGCTAAAACCAAGAACTTTGGGTTTCCAGTTGAGTTGGTATCAGGCCAAATCCAACCAAAAGAAAAGGAAGTTTTAGCCTGGTCTTTTACTCACTGTTGATTAGATGTCTCAACTCATTGCCTTAATCTATGCAATAAAATATTTTTAACCCTTTCTTTCCAAGAACATTCTTATAAGCTTTTTTAGACCTTGAAGAAAATAGTAAAGAACTGCAGTTTCTGTAGTTTGTTCTGAAAGAAAAAAAGAAATGGAATAGCTGAAGATGGCACAGTAACAAGTAGATAGAAGAATTGTGGCAAATTTTGGCAAGCAGCAGGCACATCTATGATTCTACAGTGCCCTGAATTTCTGTGTGTCTTGTTCATCAATGTTTTTCTCTTTTAGATAATAAGGGAAAAGACTTGTACAAAAATATTCATAGCTGCGCTCTTTGTGGTGGCAAAAAAATGAAAAATTAGGGAATGCCCTCCAATTGGGGAATCTCTGAACAAAGTGTGGTATATGTTGGTGATGGAATACTATTGTGCTCAAATTAATAATGAACTGATGAATTCTATGAGAACTGGAACAACCTCCAGGAATTGATGCAGAGCAAAAGGCGAAGACCAGGAGAACACTGTACATAGAGACTGATATACTGTGGTACAATTAAATGTAATGGACTTTTCTACTAGTAACAATCCAGAGGAACTTTTGAGAAAGAACACTATCCACATCGAGAGAAAGAACTGTGGGTACAGCAATGTAGAAGAAAAACATATGATCGATCACATAGTTTGATATGGATATAATTAGGGTTTTGATGTTATCACTCTACTGCAAATATGAATAACATGGAAATAGGTTTTGAACAATGATACATGAATAACCCAGTGGAACTGCTTGTCAACATTGGGAAAGAGGAGGAAAGTGGGGGGAGGAGAGAAATCATGAATCGAGAACCATGGAAAAATAATTTAAACAAAAAAAATAATTAAAATATTCCTCTCTCTGTGCCTTCGCTGTGTATGCATATCCATGCCATATATGTTCCTAGCATGTATTATTTTTCATGAATGTTTCACAAACACATGTAGTCTCTATTTGTATGTCCTCCATGCACATTCCCTATTTATGAGTGGAGGCACCGTAATTGGGATGGTGTAGTAATCTGGGAAAGTACTTACCATCTGCCAACATCAGGGAAGGGGGAAGATCTTTTCTTGTTACTTAATTTCTTATAGTGTTTGATTAAATGTATTTTGCTTTGAACTAATATGTCCTATGCCTCATAAATATGTACATATATAATAAAATATGTATATATTATAAAACATATATGATATATATGTCTTCAAAGTACTTTACAGATATTATTTCATCATCACAACAACTCTGGGAGGTAGGTGTTATCAATATTTCCATTTTACAGATGAGGAAATTGAGAAAGAGTTTTAATGACTTCTTCAAGGTCATATAGCTAAGTACCTGAGGATAAATGTGATCTTGGGACTTCCTGACTCCAAGTTTAGCACTCTCCCCACTATCTTACCAGGCTACCTTCTTCTGTTGTAGAATAGTTAAGTAAAGTTTAGCTACAAATATCTAGGAAGTTCTGAAGTGAATATTTCAGGAGTTTTGTAGAAAAGGTAGAGGAGGTAATGTATAGTACATCTTGGTAAAGTACACTATCAAGAAAGTCAGGGAAGCAATCTCCTCGTTATATGTCAACAGAGGAAAATTGAGATAGCCATTTCCTGTAGGCAGCAGCTATGACAAAGTTCCGAATTTCTAACATAAGGCAAACTCATTTCTCTCCAGGAAGTATTTCAGACTTCTCAGATTATAATACCATCTCTTAGCTATAGTGTCAACCTGGAACCTTCATTAGTGCCTGTACTTTAATAATTGTTTAAAAAATCAAATGAGATAATATGAATAAAGCATTTTTCAAATCTTAAAATGCTATGCAAATGTTAATAATTATAGTCACAATGACATGTGTCTTATATCACAGCTTGAGAAATAGGGAAATATGTATTGCAGAAAAGCACTGGTATAATCTATATATGACTATTTACTGCCTCGGGAAGTAGGGGTGGGGTCAGGGAGGGAGGGAATACCTTACCCAGGTAATAGAAATGCTAAACTTCAATGGGAAAAGCACAGGTTCCTGGGATATTCCACTGGCATCCTTTGAAGTCAGATTAGAAACAATATATTTACCCATTCAAAGAATCCTAAATTTAAAAAAAAATTACTATCTTCTAGTCCACATTTTCCCACAAGAATATCATGAGAGATTTTGAGAAATGTTTTACTAAAACCTAAATAATATCTATCTCTAGCCCTCTACTAATCCATCAACTAAATAAACATGATCTAAATGAGGTTCATTAGCATGAATGGATCTTGATAAAACCATGCTGGCTTTATGTGATGTGACCAAATAAGGGGAAATGTGAAGAATGAATCAAACTTTTTTGTCTATCAATCAGCAAGTTTTAAATTAATCAATCAAAAACTTAAATACCACTACTTAACACTAAGTAAGAGAGTTTGCAAGTCACTTACTAAAGTGGGTGACAATTCCAGAGGCCACTGCCTTGCCCCTGGGCAGTGTCAGGCAAATTGAAAGACTACAATGGTTCCTGCAAAGTGGAGGAAGGGACAGGAAGTGATGTGAGAAAAGGACTATAAAAAGTCCTGAACTTCCTGTCCAAAGGACTTTTGACTTTGGCTCTTGCACTGCTTCTTGTAGACCTTTTCCTGAATCTTCTCCTTTGGACTTTGGTTTTAGAGGACTTCACATTGGGACTTGGCCTTCAGTCTTCTTTGGAGTTTGTCTAGGGTAAGTGAGTAGATGACCTTCCTTTCCTGGCTTCTGGAGAGATTCATTCCAGAGATTCCTGCTTTGGCTTTGGAGGAGGCTGCTTTGGTGGAACTCTAGCTGAAGATACAACCAGACATGAGGAAACCCCCACAGGGCTGAGCCTCACTTCGCTGGAGAATGGATACAAGTTCTGTTAAAACCTTTCTCTTTAGCTACCTTTTTCCATTTTCACTCATTCTACCTTTTTGTAAATAAAGCTACTAAAAGTCATTTTTGACTTGTTATAATATCTTTAAATTGGTGACCATAATATTACTATAGAATTCTCATTATTAGTATAAAAACCTAAATTTAAACTCTTACAGAAGGGTTAAATCTGGGGTAGGAGTTTGAACAAAAGTCAGAATCACAGCTTCTTAAACACAAAACACTTAGTTTGTTATTAGGAAAGTATGAATAGGAAATAGAAAGTGAGAATAATCTTATAATAGCTTATAACTATACCTGAGATCCAAAACCTAACTAAAATTTTTTAAAAAACAATTAATCTATCTGCCTTCAAGAGCAGTGCCTTCTGCTGGAGCCATGCTCCAGTCTAACTTTTCTACTCTATCTAATAATTTAACCATTATCTATCTATCTATCTATCTATCTATCTATCTATCTATCTATCTATCTATCTATCTATCCAATATAATCAATAATCAATAAAGTTCTTAAGGCCTTAAATCCATTTCTCTGACTCTTCACAGTCTCGGAGAACTCTTCCCAGAGGACCCAGAGGCAAAAGCCCTCTTTTCCAACTGCCAGCTATAACTGACTAACTCTCAGCCACACCCTTCTACCTGTCACAAACTGACAGTTTGCACAGCAGGGAGGCTCTTACTTAGAAATCTTATTGCTCCTTTGCCTTTTAAATATAAAAGGGGAGAAATTAAGAAAAACTCTCTTACCATATTAAAGGATTTGTTAATGAATGTGTAAATTCACTAATAATCCCTTTAATTTCATAACCTGAAATTTTGCCATAAAATTAAATTCAGTTTCCTAAAACTTACTGATTCTACTCTCTTTGTTTCTTTTAAAGATTAGAATAAAATTTTCCTATCTCTTCCATAAACTTTCAAAGATTACTGATAGTGACTCAAGCAATAACATCTGACAATTCTTCATATACAAGAATATAGTCATTCTGGGATTGGTTTTTTGAACATAGAAGGAGTTCCCAAGTATTCAGCAACTCCTAATCAGTCATTTATATTTCATCCTTCAAGTCCTAAAGGTCAACTTATTGGCCCACTGGAAAAAAAAACAAGAAAAGAGAAAATAAAACAACTCTTCCTCCTTATCTATCATCTATTATTATAATGTCATCTGTTCTAATTATCATCAGCTCTAAAGCAGAAGAGAAATAAGGACTAGACAATGGACGTTAAGTGACTTGCCCAGGATCACACAGGTAGGAAGTGTTTGAGGCCATATTTGAACCCAAGACCTGCTGTCTCTAGGCCTGGCTCTTAATCCCCTGAGCCACATAGCTGTACCTTCCCACTAAAAGAACTTTAAAAGAGAGACAACTACAATAGCAAACCCTTCCCAGCCACATATACTGAACTATAATCCTGATACCATTCTAATATAACCAGTTGTGCTCTTGATGTTTCCTCCCTCATATTCCTCCCTCCTTGCTAATATCTACTCTGTGTATCATTTAAAAATCTACATTGGTGGATAAAAAACAAATATACAAATATATTTAAACAAATCCTTCTTTTTTCTGCTTCATCAGAATTATGTCCATTTTAATGTTTCACTATGTAGAGCTTCCTATTCTTCTTGATATAACACTGTCTTTGGAAATTTAGGTCATAGATTCCTATTTATTCTTTTCCTGAACTCTTTGAGATCTGTTCCCCCAAATTCAGTATTCATGTTAAATAATTCTCAGATTTCTGCTCCTTCACTTTCAACAAATTGTAATTTTTTCCCCCTCACACCAAGTTTGGTATAATCTCCAATCCTGGAGCCATTTTCTGTTTGTTAAAGAGAATGGAGCCCCTTTATTCATTCCCTTCTTCTCCCAAATTACCAGTAAGACAAATCAAGAAACTATTGGCTACTCTCTTTTTTGTCATTTCCAACAAATATTTGAAAAACTTGAATTTCTCATTATGGTTAAGCAACTAAGTGGCAAAGGGCATAGAGGACTCAACTTAAGAGTCAGAATCATGGCAAATCTAAGAAAGTTGCTTAACCTCTGTCAGTATTGCTTGTTTTTTTTTTTTCCATCTAGAAAACAGAAATAATAACAGTACCTACTTCACAGAGTTGTTGTGGAGATAAACTTCTGATAACATGTGTAAATTGATTTCCAAACCTTAAAGTACTCTATAGATATTAATTTTGTTTATTATTATCATACAGGGTTATGAAGTTTCCCAAACTCCTTATCTATGTTTTCTTTCTTTCCAAGAAAGTGGTCTATAGTATACTCTAGCGAAAAATATCACTTTTATTTCTGCATTTATTGATCATCCATCAGATGATCAATCCCTTTGGACAGATGAATACAACTTTTAATGCACAATACTACTCCTTCCCAGCCTCTGCTCTTGCCTAGCCAATATATCATTCCATATCCATGCATCCCCATCTGATCAAATCTCTGCTATATCTATGAGTTAGAGTAGGCCTTTTTGCATTAGGATCTCTAGTTCTCTTTTATATGGCCCATACTTTATGTCTGTGTGTCAGAATATAGTTCTAGGAATCTTCTTTCTGGCTTCTTTCTAGGATTTTACTTTCTGTGAACTTTTAAGTGTCTCTTGCCATTCTTCCTGCCTTGTAGTCACTTTTTTATACCTTAGTATATTTACAATAGGCAATATTCACTGTCTTTCTTTCCAGTTCTCTACCCAGTGTACCACCTAGCTATACCAATAATGAAAATACTAATACTATTAGTTCATGTAGTGTTTAAACATTCTCAAAACACTTTATATTCTTTATCTCACATAATCCTTATATCAGCTCTGAAAGTTGAATGCTATTAATATCTATTTTACATATGTTTTGAGGGTAAGATTTGAAATCAGGTATTTCTAATTTCTAATCTCATACTTCACCCACTATGCTAGGCTGCTTCACACAAGTCCAAATCCAATTCTCATGATATCATTTTCTTTATTTACCTATTATTTCCCAGGTCTTCCTTTTCCTCTAAAGTCCATGTCTTCCATTGGTAGAAGTGACAAAAATATTACTCCTATTTCTAAAAATTTCTAAATTTTTATTTATTATTTTATTAGATAATATATATGAATAGATAATATTTATATATTATCTAAATATTACTCCTATTTCTAAAAATCTAAAATTTCAATTTCTTGCCCACCATTTCTTTTCTTAATTTAAATTTATTTGTTACATTAAAATATGCAGTAACTCCCTTCCTCCTCTCCTCTCCCACATTACAGAAGAAATCATTTAACAAAAAGATATCTATATGTATAAAACTATATTTTTGCTTTTTTCTATTTATCAGTTCTTTCTCTGGAGGTGGACATACATTTGAACAATAATTCAGTTGCCAAATACAATGTTCTCTTGGTTCATTTCCTTTCACTCTTCATAACTTCCTATAGGTCTTTTTTGTTGGTTTTAATTGATTTTAAAATAAAATTAAATTTTTCATTTAAATTATTTTAAAAATGAACTACTGTGCAGTAGTATTCCATCACAATCATATTTCACATCTTTTTTAGCCATTCATTCCCCAATTGATGAGCATCCCTTCAATTGACATTTCTTTGCCACCACAAAGAAAGCTGCTATCAATATTTTAAAACAGAAGATTTCATAATTTTTAGCCATACTTTCTGGATATGTCCTAACAGCATTATTTATATTCAGATGAATCACCAGAAGTTGTTAGTAGCTACCTAGTTTGAAATGTCTTGAAAGATTCTTTGTCCCATGCTGGATTCAATACAACTATTGTTTTTGTCAGCAAATAATTTCTTTTGTACCCTTCAGCATCACCAAAATAGGACTTCTTCCTCTGCACCCCAATAGAAACTCTCAAAGTTAGTGCCAACTTTGGATTCCTAGCCAAATACCTTAGGGGAGAAGCCCCTGCTTTCTCCACAGAATCTGGATTCCTCCTTTTCCAGAATAACTTCATACTTGCTTTTCACTTCCATTTGCTAAATAAGCCTACTTCTGTCCCTTCCTCTGTATCATATTCTTTTAGTCTGCACTCCCAACATTGGTTAATTTCCACATTCCATTTAATTTTTGTTAATAAACTAAATCTATTTTTAAAATATTAAAAAAACTTCACTATATCTCTTTGATAACCTTGAGAATGGACAAGATGTTCTCTAAGTCCCTCAATCTTTTCTTCCAGGAGGTAGTGTGATATGCATTTTGAAGAGAGATAACAATTATCAGGCCACTGCAGAAAGAAAAATAAAACAAAACAAAGTAAAACAATGCACACTTGATGCAAGAAATGACAAAATTCTCCCTACTCTCTGTGCTCTTTGGAAGCAAGATCTTCAGTCATTTTTTCATCCTTGCTAATAGCTTTCATGGCTATCACCAATAAACTGATATCTTGAAAATTCTGTCCCAATTATTAAAATAGAGCTAGGAATTAGGTATAACTTTATTTTGTCTATACCAAAGAAATGAGAGTAGGTATGGAAGGTAAGGACTTAAGTGACCAGGTTAACAACCATGGGAGGCAATGAAGGATAGAGCTGGGGAAGAAGCTAGGAAAGTAAAGAGCAGTCAAGTAGAGCTCCTTAAGAACATTTGTTTATGTCACAAATTCCAGAACAAGCCAGAAAGCATTCATTCCAGTATCAGGAGGTATGGTGTGGGGGACGGGGTGGTGGTGGAGGGGAAGATGGGAAGAATGAAACAAAGCAAGAATTCAAAAGAGTTAGAGCTAAGAAGATCAGAAGACTCTAATTTCTGAATATCATATATGAATATATTAGTTGGGCCTCAAAAAAAAAAGAGCAGTACTGGGGCGATGGGCAAATTTCTTAATGAAACCACAGATTTGACTCCATCTCTTTTTGAAGCATCACCTTAGAGTCGTTTTGATCATTTCTTTGTGCCAAAGACCTATTTTGCAATTTTGTCAAGGCAAAGTTATTTGCCTATTAATTAGGTTAAAAGCTTATTCAAAAGCCTTCCACTTAAGACAATATAGTACAAAATTACATGTAGCCCAGGTGGCAAAGTGGACGTATCACTGAACCTGGAGTCAGGTAAAGCTGGGTTCAGTTCTGTCTTCAGACACTTACCAGATGTGTCAACCTGAACAAGTTATTTAACTTTTCCCTGCTCTAGTTCCTTTATCTGTAAAATGAGGATAATCATAAAATAAAAGGATGATGGTGGGTAGCATCAAATAAGATAATACTTATAAAGTGCCTTGCAAATCTTAAAAGACTATATGAATGCTAGCCATTATGATGATAATATATACATTAAACCAAAATTAAGGAAGAGGACTTAAGAAGCTATCTATGAAAATATGTACCCATTTATTCAACAAAGAGTATGAAATTCTAAGTCTGCCATTAAAATTAGATGGGCATAAGTGAATCTACTGAATTTGTATTTGTGTAGGACAAAGTTTGCTTGAATAACGGAAAGATCTGATTCTTTTGTCTTATCCAGATCACAACCTAGCTATGATTTTGTAGAAAAATCACATAAAAAGTTGCCTGACTTACAGTGAAGTTAATTACAGGTTCTCAGAGCTTAAAGTTGAAATTTGAACCCATCTTCCAGAATAGATGAAAAAGCATTCATTAACCACTCAGTATATACAAAATTGGGAATACAAATAGAAAAATAAGGCATATTCTCCACTTAAGGAGCTCATATTCTAATTTGGGGAGAGCCCTGGTTTCTAATTTACCATCTCATGCAATACATCATGTTGCCTTTCAAATCTTCCTTTGTAAAAGGAGAAAACAAGTTTTAAAAGTGTTATATGTATATATATATATATGTACATATATATATATATGCATGTATGTGTATTTGGGGGCACAAAAGAGAGAGATAATAAATATGCTGCCACATAACCATTCAGTTTAGTATGGATTTACTAAACATAGTTTATTAGGCACTACACTAAGTTCTGGAAAATTAAATAATTTCTAATTCATAGAACTAACTTTTTGGGGGGGAACAGATAAGTAAATGCTACAAAAATATATAAAAAGTGCTGGGCACAGTGGCACATGCTTAGCTACCAGGGAGACTGGCAGATTGCTTGAACTTGGAAGTTCTGACCTTCAAAAGGCTAAGCCAATAAAATGTCTGCCATAAAAGTCTGCTACTAATATTGATTCTTTGGGGTTTTTGTCCTCCCCCCCCAAAGCCTCAAGATTACTTAAGGAAGGATGAAACTGTCTAGCTTACAGAGTACAAAAAAACTCCAATGTCAATCCTTAGTGAGAATGGTGACCTTCCCACTTGCAACTAGGCAAGACAAGGAGCTCTAATCTCTTTGTCTTTCTTTTTCTCTCTCTCTGAATAGGTTTAAATGTGTGTACATATATATTTATATATATATATATATATGTATGCATATATGTATGTATATGCATATTTATATGTATACCCATACATAAATAATATATGCAAAGTAAATGCCAAATAATATCTTATTAGAACACAGAAAATAGGATTCTGGCAAGATGGTCACTTAGATGCAGCAAAAGTCCAGACCTCTCTCAAATCCCTTCCACACTGATTAAAAACAAAGTGTTTTGAGGGGACAGAAAACCAAATCCAACAATAAGACAGAGCTAGGGGACTCTCCTGCTGGATTCAACTTAAAAGGCATGCCAAAAAAAGCCTGAATTCTTAAACTCTCTGGTTCAAGGGAAATGAAGAAGGAAGGGCCCTCCCTCATCTACTGTGATGATTCTCCAGTGGTCCCTATATTCTCTGGGTAAGCAAAGGTGCTAATCTGGAGGGAGTGCCTTGCTGGCACAGCTGTGCCAGCCTCAGGGTATTGAACACAGGCTGCAGGGAGGGAGCAGGAAGAGAAGTGCAAAGAGGGCAGCCTAGTCATAGCCAAAAAGCTCCATCTTGCCCCCCCCTCAAGGTTTTGGTCTCAGGGCGCATTGAGCTCCAAAGATCAATTCTGCCCTGGCTTAATCTTATTAATAAGACAAATAAGAAGCCTTCAGAGGCCAGGGAAGCCCAATCTCCAACACCCCTCCCCCATAGACAGTGGGGAGAGCTTTGCTGAGTAAGCTCTGAGAGTAAAGGCTGCAACCACTAGAGACTACCCTGATAACAGGGTGGGAAATCCAGCTCCCTTTAGCCTCCACACCTTTAGATAAACCTTTAGCTTCTGCTGCCAGCTGGGGAAGGTCTGACATCAGGTCTCATTAATACCACCAGCATAACCTAGTCAATCAGAAGAGGAGAGAAGAAGCCCTTTCAGGACAGAATAGCCAAAACTCACAGATCCAGCAAATAATCAGAGGAGCAAGATTACAGTCAATAACAGGGGTGAAAGAAGGAAAAAATATGAGTAAACAACAGAAAAAGAAAATTAAAATCACAATTGACAGCTTCTATCCAGATAATGAACAAAGAGCAAATGCAACAGAGGAGGACCAAGGAAAACCAAGGAAAAAACACAGAAATATGAGGAAATTGGACACAGGATTTAGAAGAACCCAAAACATAATTCAAAAAACAAATAAGGAAGGCTTAAGACAATTGGAAAAATAATTTTAAAAAGCAAAATAAGTCAGGTGGAGTCAAGATGGCGGCCTAGAAGGAGCAGGAGTTCAGACCTCTGAATACCCTTCCTTACCAATCACAAACTAAATGCTCCTAGGGGACTGAAAATCAAACTTAACAAGACAGAGCCAAGGAATCTTCCTGCTGGACTTAATTCAAAAGGTGCACCCCCCTGAAAAGCCAAAATCTGAGGACATTCCAGTTTAAGGAGAAGACATAAGGACGGTCCCAGGACCCATCTTGCCTCCCACCCAGAGAGCTGAGACTCCAGCAACAGCAGGAAATTCTGGGTGGGCAAAGGTGCTGATCTGGAGGGTATACCTTGAGGGCAGGGCTGTGCCAAGTTCAGAGTGCCCAACAGAGATGGCAGGGAAGGAGCTAGAGAGGGAGCATAGACCTGGCAGCCTGGCCAGAACTGTGCAGATTCTCCATATTTTCTCCAGCCTTCCAGGAGGTTTTGGATTCAGAGCACACCCAGTCCAAATAAGATGAATTTAATCCCATCAAAAGTCTCCAGAACTTAGGGAATCCCAGGCTCCACACCCATCCTCATTGACTGCTGGAATTTAATCCAACCAAAAGCCTCCAGAGGACAAGTAAGTTCAAACCCTCAACAACGCTCCCCCAGAGACAACAACGAGAGATCTTCTGTTAAAGCTCCAAAAGGAGAGACTGACAGAAACCCCAGAAACAAACCAAAACAACAACAACAACAACAACAACAACAACAACAACAACAACAAAATGAGAGGAGCAAGAGCACAAACAAATACGGGGAGTAAAGAAGGGGTGAATATGAGCAAACAACAGAAAAAGAAGAAAAATGACAATAGACAGCTTCTATTCAGCCAACTGAACAGAGGGGGAAAGATCAGCAAACGATAAATCAGAAATCCCAGTGAATTGGATACAGGCTGTGGGAGAACTCAAAACACAATTAAGAGAGGCTTTCTTAAAGATTAAGATAAGTCATCTGGAAACAGAGGCACTTGAACTAAAATAAGAAAATAGTGTCTTGAAAACCAAAATCAGCCAGCTGGAAAATGAGGCAAAGGAGATGAAAGATGAGAAAAAGGAGATGAAAGAGCAGGGAAAGAGGAGGAAAGATGACCTGCAAAGAAAATCAGACCAGAAGGAAAAGGATGACCAAAAAGCCAGGGATAAAATCCAGTCCTTAAGAACCAGAATACAACAACTGGAATTAAGTGACCTCACAAGGCATGAGGACACTATAAAACAAAACAAAAAGAATGAAAAAATTGAGGAAAATTTAAAGCATCTCATTCACAAAACAGACGATTTAGAAAATCGTTCAAGAAGAGACAATTTAAGAATAATTGGACTACCATAAGACCACGACAAAAGAAAAAGCCTGGACATAATATTAGAGGAAATTATCCAGGAAAACTGTCCCGAGATCCTAGAACAAGAGGGGAAAGTTGAAATTGAAAGAATAGACAGATCACCCCCTGTATTTAATCCCCAACTGACAACACCAAGAAATGTTATAGCCAAATTCAAAAACAATCAGATGAAAGAAAAGATATTACAAGCTGCCAAGAAGAAGCCATTCAGATACCATGGAAACACGGTGAGGTTAACACAGGATCTGGCTGCATCCACACTGAAGGACCAAAAGGCATGGAATACGATATTCCGGAAAGCAATTAACTAGGTCTACAACCAAGAATAAAATACCCACAAAACTGACTATATTCTTACAGGGGAAAGTATGGTCATTCAACACAACAGAAGAGTTCCAAGCATTCATAAATAAAAGACCAGACCTGAACAGAAAATATGATATCCAATCACAGAACTCAAGAGAATCATCAAAAGGTAATTAAAGAAGAGGGAAAAAAACAAACAAAACAACAACAAAAATTTTTTAAGAGACTCAATAAGTTAAAATGATATGTATCCATATAAGAAAAGAGGTCACTGGTAACTCTTAAAAACTATTGCTGGGCAGCTAGAAGAATTACCCTTAGAGGGAACAGTGACAAACTGTATAGGATGAAAGGACAAGACATAAATAGGCATATAGATATATGCATGCATAAATACATATACATGTGTATGTATATATATATATATATACACACACACAACTAGAGCTAAAAAAAGAGTTTATGACTAAAAGAAATGGGAAAAGAAACAAATGAGGGTAGATTTATATGTAACAAAGAAGCTCATGGCGGGAGGGGGTAGAATATCGATATACTGGACGGGTAAAGAGTTTGGAGATAAGAAATAC
Organism: Monodelphis domestica; assembly: GCF_027887165.1. NCBI lineage: Eukaryota > Metazoa > Chordata > Mammalia > Didelphimorphia > Didelphidae > Monodelphis > Monodelphis domestica. The sequence continues at coordinate 407,974,883 of NC_077228.1, forward strand.
TCAACTCTTAAGTACTTTGAAACTGACCCAAAGAGGGAAGAACAATCCAATCCATTGGGGAAGAGAATAGATTTGCGCCCTATAGAGGAGTAGAAGGGTAAAAAACAGACTGGTGGGGAGGGAAGCAGTACAAGGGAGGGAGAGGGTGGGGCAGAAATTTTTAAAAGACTACAGGGAAAATAAAGGGGGACAATAAGAAGGGAGGGGGTAGAAAGAGAAGTAAAATAAGGGTGGGGACTAGGGGGACTGTTTATAAACAAATATTGGTGTAGAAGGAAATAATTAAAAAAGAAAATGCAGGACCAGGAGTAGAAATCAAAATACTGGGAAATACACAGCTAGTAATCATAACTCTGAATGTGAATGGAATAAACTCACCCATAAAAAGCAAGCAAATAGCAGAGTGGATTAGAATCCAAAACTCTACCATATGCTGCCTGTAAGAAACACACATGAGGAAGGTAGATATGCATAGGGTGAAAGTAAGAGGATGGAGCCAAATCTATTGGGCATCAAATGATAAAAAGAAGGCAGGAGTAGCAATCATGATATCAGACAAAGCCAAAGTAAAAATAAATCTAGTTAAAAGAGATAGGGAAGGTAATTACATCATGATAAAAGGCAGTATATACAATGAGGAAATATCTGTACTCAATATGTATGCACCAAATGGCAGAGCATCTAAATCTTTAAAGGAGAAACTAGAGGAGCTCAAGGATGAAATAGATAGAAAAACTATACTTGTGGGAGATCTGAACCTTCCCCTCTCAGAACTAGATAAATCAAATCAAAAAATAAATAAGAAGAAGGTAAGAGAAGTGAGTTAAAGCTTAGAAAAATTAGAGTTAGTAGACATATGGAGAAAAATAAATAGGGACAAAAAGGAATACACCTTCTTTTCAGCAGCACATGGTACATTCACAAAAATTGACCATGTATTAGGGCACAAAATCATTGCAAACAAGTGCAAAAGGGCAGAAATAATAAATGCAACCTTCTCAGACCACAATGCAATAAAAATAATAATTAGTAAGGGTACATGGAGAGATAAACCAAAAATTAATTGGAAATTAAACAATATGATTCTGCACAACCATCTAGTTAAAGACCAAATTGTAGAAACAATTAATAACTTCATTGAAGAAAATGACAATGGTGAGACAGCCTTTCAAAATCTATGGGATGCAGCCAAAGCAGTACTCAGGGGGAAATTTATATCCTTGAGTTCATATATTAACAAATTAAGAAGGGCAGAGGTCAATGAATTGGGCATGCAAATTAAAAACTAGAAAGTGAACAAATTAAAAATCCTCAGCTGAAGACTGAATTAGAAATCCTAAAAATCAAAAGAGAAATTAATAAAATTGAAAGTCAAAGAATTATTGATTTAATGAATAAGACTAGGATCTGGTATTTTGAAAAAAACAAATAAAATGGACAAAGTACTAGTCAGTCTAATTAAAAAAAGGAAAGAAAAAAGCCAAATTGACAGTATCCAAGATGAAAAGGGAGACCTCACCTGTAATGAAAAGGAAATCAAGGCAATCATTAAAAACTACTATGCCCAAATATATGGCAAAAAATATGGCAATCTAAGTGATATGGATGAATACTTACAAAAATATTAATTGCCTAGACTTAAAGAAGAAGAAATAAATTACCTAAACAACCCCATATCAGAAAACGAAATTGAACAAGCCATCAAAGAACTCCCTAAGAAAAAATCCCCAGGTCCAGACAGTTTCACAAATGAATTCTATCAAACATTCAAAGAACAGCTAACCCCAATACTATACAAACCATTTGACAGAATAAGCCAAGAAGGGGTTCTACCAAATTCTTTTTATGACACAAACATGGTACTGATCCCAAAGCCAGGCAGGTTAAAAACAGAGAAAGAAAACTATAGGCCAATCTCCCTAATGAATATAGATGCAAAAATCTTAAATAGTATACTAGCAAAAAGACTCCAGCAAGTCATCACAAGGGTTATTCACTACAATCAGGTAGGATTCATACCAGGAATGTAAGGATGGTTCAATATTAGGAAAACCATCCACATAATTGAACATATAAACAAGCAAACCAACAAAAATCACATGATTATCTCAATACATGCAGAAAAACCTTTGACAAAATACAACACCCATTCCTATTGAAAACACTAGAAAGTTTAGGAATAGAAAGGCCTTTCCTAAAAATAATAAACAGTATATACCTAAAACCATCAGCAAACATCATTTGCAATGGGAAAAAACTCAAAGCCTTCCCTATAAGATCAGGAGTCTAACAAGGATGCCCATTATCACCTTTATTATTAAATATTGTACTAGAAACACTAGCAGTAGCAATTAGAGAAGAAAAAGAAATTGAAGGTATTAAAATTGGCAGTGAGGAGACCAAGCTGTCACTCTTTGCAGATGATATGATGATTTACTTAAAGAATCCTAGGGAATCAACCAAAAAGCTAATCAAAATAATCAACAACTTTAGCAAAGTTGCAGGATACAAAATAAACCCACATAAGTCATCAGCATTTCTATATAACTCCACCCAGTTCAGCAGCAAGAATTAGAAAGAGAAATTCCATTTAAAGTCACCCGGACAATATAAAATACTTAGGAATCTATCTGCTAAGACAAACACAGGAACTATATGAACACAACTACAAAACACTCTCCACACAATTAAAACTAGATCTAAACAATTGGAAAAAGATTGATTGCTCATGGGTGGGATGAGCTAACATAATAAAAATGACCATCCTACCCAAACTTATCTATCTATTTATTGCCATACCCATTGAACTACCAAAAAAACTATTTTACTGAATTAGAAAAAACCATAACAAAGTTCATTTGAAAGAACAAAAGATCAAGGATATCCAGGGAAATAATGAAAAAAATACAAAGGAAGGTGGCCCTGCAGTCCCATATCTCAAACTATATTACAAAGTAGTGGTCATCAAAACAATTTGGTACTGGCTAAGAGACAGAAAGGAGGATAAGTGGAATAGACTTGGGGCAAGTGACCTCAGCAAGACAGTCTATGACAAACCCAAAGGCCCCAGGTTTTGGGACAAAAATCCAGTATTTGATAAAAACTTCTGGTAAAATTGGAAGACAGTGTGGGAGAGATTAGGTTTGGATCAATACCTCACACCCTACACCAAGATAAACTCAGAATGGGTGAATGACTTGAATATAAAGAAGGAAACTATAAGTAAATTAGGTGAACACAGAATAGTATACATGTTACACCTTTGGGAAGGGAAAGATTTTAAAACCAAGCAAGACTTAGAAAGTCACAAAATGCAAAATAAATAATTTTGACTACATCAAATTAAAAAGTTTTCATACAAACAAAACCTATGTAACTAAAATTAGAAGGAAATCAACAAATTGGGAAACAATCTTCAAAACAAAAACCTCTGACAAAGGTCTAGTTACTCAAATTTATAAAGAGCTAAACCAGTTGTACAAAAAATCAAGCAATTCTTCATTTGATAAATGGGCAAGGGACATGAATAGGCAATTTTCAGTTAGAGAAATCAAAACTATTAATAACCACATGAAAAAGTGTTCTGAATCTCTTATAATCAGAGAGATGCAAATTAAAACAACTCTGAGTTATCACCTTACACCTAGCAGATTGGTCAACATGACAGCAAAGGAAAGTGATGAATGATGGAGGGGATGTGGCAAAGTAGGGACATTAATGCATTGCTGGTGGAGTTGTGAAATGATCCAACCATTCTGGAGGGCAATTTGGAACTAATCCCAAAGGGCAATAAAAGACTGTCTGCTCTTTGATCCAGCCATAGCACTGCTGGGTTTGTACCCCAAAGAGATAATAAGGAAAAATACTTGTACAAGAATATTCATAGCTGCATTCTTTGTGGTGGCCAAAAATTGGAAAATGAGGGGATGTCCTTTAATTGGAGAATGGCTGAAGAAATTGTGGTATATGTTGGTGATGGAATAGTATTGTGCTAAAAGGAATAATAAAGTGGAGGAATTCCATGGAGACTGGAACAACCTCTAGGAAGTAATGCAGAGTGAGAGGAGCAGAACCAGGAGAACACTGTACACAGAGACTGACACACTGTGGTACAAGAGAACGTAATGGACTTCTCCATTAATGGCTTTACAATGTCCCTGAATAATTTGCAGGGATCTATGAGAAAAAAAAAACTATCATCAAGCAGAGGACAAACTGAGGGAGTAAAAACACGGAGGAAAACCAACTGCTTGACTACAGCGATTGAAGGGACATGTCTGAGGAGAGACACTAAATGAGCACCCTAATGCAAATACCAACAACAAGGAAATGGGTTCAGAGTAAGGACACATGTGATACCCAGATGAATCGCATGTCACCTAGGGGAGGGGTTATGGGTGGGGGGTAGGAAAAGAAAATGATCTGTTTCCAATGAATAATGTATGAAAATGACCAAATAAAATAATGTTTTAAAAAATAAATAAATAAATGAACAAACAAATTAATTAATTAATTAATTAATTAAATAAAATAAACTTTACAAAATTGAGCAAAAAAAAAACTCCCTAAGAAAAAATCCCCAGGACCAGATGGATTCACAAGTGAATTCTATATATAGATATATATAGAATATAGAAATAGATGTATATATATACATATATATATACAAAGAACAACTAATCTCAATTCTATGCAAACTATTTGACAAAATAAGCAAAGAAGTTCTACCAAATTCCTTTTATGACACAAATATGGTACTGATTCCAAAACCAGGCAGATCAAAAATAGGGAAAGAAAACTAGAGACCAATCTCCTTGATGAACATAGATTCAAAGATCACATGGGTTGGTGGGGATATGATTGGAGATGTAGACTCTAAATGATCACCCCAGTGCAAATATCAATAATATGGAAATGGGTCTTGATCAATGACATATATAAAATCCAGTGGAGGTGACTGGGGAAAGGGGTGGGAAAGAACATGAATCTTGTAACCATGAGAAAATATTCTAAATTAATTAATTAGAGAAAATTTTCCAAATTAAAAAAAGACCTCAGAAAATATCATTTTGGAATTATTTTTCTGGCAGTTAAGGTTTATAGATTGCTTGGGTGTTGCATTTTGGTGTTTCATTACAGGCAGGGCAGAGTTCCTACTAAAAGGTAATCCACATCTAGAGAAATTTAGAAACTAGCCCCGAGAAAGCAAAAATCTGATCACTATACAATGACATCCATAAATTAGCTCTTGGTATGGAAATTTTAAAACTCATTAGGCCCCAGAATATAAAAAGTGATCCTATATAATCTGTGTGTGTGTGTTTGTGTGTGTAGCTAGATGGTGCAATGAATAGAGTACCTGGTCTGGAATCAGAAAAACATCTTCCTGAGTTCAAATCTAGCCTCAAACACTTACTAGTTTTGTGACCCTAGGAAAGCCACTTAGCTCTGTATGCCTCAGTTCCTCATATTTCAAATGAGCTGAGGAGAGAAATGGCAAACCACTCCTGTATCTTTGCCAATAAAATCCCAAATGAGATCACAAACATGGAACACCACTGAAAGGACTGAACAACAGATATGATCGCAAATTATGCACAAACTATAGAATAATTAGCATTAATAGGACAAACATAAGAAAAAAAGAAAAGCAATCACCTTTGTTTCCTGGTATTTGTGCTTAAAAAAGGGAAATGTTAATGTATTATTATCTATTTGGTTCTTATTATGGCTATTTAACATTTATTATGTGAAAACTGTGTACTTGACTCTAAACAAAGCATAAAGATACAGAAAAGACTAGAACTAAAAAAGACACCAGAGGAAAACTAATAAAGGAACTTAAAGTGCAGGGAGAATGCTGACATAGATTTGGCAGCAGGTCTTTAAATGGGCTGAGATCAGTGGCAGATTTATTGCATGGGCACCTAAAAAATGGACATTTATGGAGCAGACTAAGCCCTCTAGGCCTTAGCAAACTCATGGCAAGAATAAAAGAAACAGAAGAGAAAGATTTCAGGTTGGTTGTTCTTACCACAAGAATACAAGGGAGAAGTATTCCAAGTGGTATTGTAGCTTCTGATGCTAATACAATAAATCTTTTGTCTATTAACAAAGCTTTTCATATTTTCATTTGTAATTTCATAGAATCAAAATATCATAAGTTTAGAAATGGACAATACAGTAGAGACCATTGGAGCCACTTCCTACCCCTCTCCCTTTATTTTATAAATAAGGAAGTTTAGACTGGGAAAGATAAAGTGAACTGCTTGGGGTCACACAGCTAGTATTTAAGATGGGATCTGAATACATATCTCCCTGATATCAACGTCCAGAGCCCCAAAGATAGATTGTCTTGTTCATGGAAAAATCAGGAAGCTAATTTCCCCAAGAATACTTAAGAATGTGACTAGAAAGGTATGCATTAAGAAGTCAAAACATAGGGAATATCTGTTACTGCTTAGATAACATCCTATTTTCTACATTAATGCGGGAAATATATAAACCACCATTTTAAGGGTATGGGCCCAAATGCTTATTTAGCTGACCTTACTAGAATGTGATGTAAAGGAAACACAGAATTTTTAATTCTTAGATGTAAGTTCAATTCCTCTTGTTCTAAAAACAAGAGGGCTTAAACCCCTATAATTTATTCTATCAAGATAATCCTTTTGCCAGACATATTTCTCATATTTGGGGGGAATGCTTGATAGTGCAATTGGAATGGAAATAAAAACATAAGCAGAGTGCTAATGTGATTGGTAAGAAATGTTTTCATAAATAAGTACATTAGTTGGTCATATTGGAATTGAGAGTATGATGCTCAAATTCATAGGAAGCCTACGGTGAAAAATATTGTTTTGATTATGAAGGTTGTTGTATTGAATTAGGGGAAGTTATAATCAATATATGAACCTAGAAAGAAGATAGTTGTGTCATTTATTGTGATAATGTTGGCATATTCTGCTAAGAAGAATATGGTTAAAAGTTCTGCAGAATATTCAACATCAAAACCTGATACAAATTGCAATTCTCCTTCTTTCAGGACAAATGGAACTCAGTTTGTTTCAGCTAGTGTAGAAATGTATCATATTATGGTGAAGGGTCATGTTGAAATGAATAATCATATGTTTTCTTAAGTAATTGTTGGCTTTTTAGGGTCAATGAGCCATTAATAAGCATAATAGAGAGTAAAATAAAAACAATGTTAGTTACTTCATATGAGTTTATTTGGGTGACTGCTGCTAAGGCTCCAATTAAAGCAGATTTGGAGTTTGATGCTCATCCTGATCATAGGTTTGAATAGACTGATAGTCCTGATAGGGCTGGGATAAATAGGAGTCCTAGGTAAAGATAAAAACCAACAATTCCTCATGGGTAGGCAGAGCTAATATAATAAAAAAGACAATTCTACCTAAATTAATTTACTTATTCAGTGTCATAACAGTCAAACTATCCAATAATCATTTTATAGACTTGGAAGAATAAAAAAAGTCAAGAATATAAAGGGAATTAATGGAAAAAAATGTGAAGGAAAGTGGTCCAGCAATACCAGATCTCAAACTTTACTATAAGGCAGTAATCATCAACACAGTCTGGTACTGGCTAAGAAATTGAATGGTAGATCAAAGTACTAGATTAGATACACCATATACAGTGATAAATAACCTTAGCTATCTAGCCTTTGACAAACCCAAAGATCCCAGCCTTTGGAATAAGAAGTCACTACTTAACAAATACTGCTGGGAAAACTGGAAAGTAGTATGGCAAAAACTAAATATACTCTAATATCCCACACCCTATACCAAGATAAGATCAAAATAGGCATATAATTTAGATACAAAGAATGATACTATAAGTAAATTAGGGGAACAGAGAAAAGTTTACTTGGAAGATTTATGGATAAGGATATGACTAAAAAACATAGAGAATATTATAAACTGTAAACAAAGTATCAAATCAAAAAGCTTTCGTACAAACAAAAGCAATGTAATTAGATTAGAAGGGAAACAGGAACTGGGGGAGAAATTTATAACAAATTTCTCTGATAAAGGTTTAATTCATCAGATTTATAGAGAACTAAGTCAAAATTATTAGAATAGAAATCATTTCCCAATTGACAAATGGTAAAGATATGAAAAAGTAATTTTCAGATGAAGAAATCAAAGCTATCAATAATCATATGAAAAAATTCTAATTACACTTGTTTAGAGAAAGGCAAATTAAAACAACTCTGAGTTTCCACCTCACACCTATCAAGTTGGCCAACATAACACTAAAGGATAGTAATAAATGTTGGAGGGGATATGGCAAAAATGGGACCCAAAAGCATTGTTGGTGGAGCTGTGAACTGATCCAACCATTCTGATGTTATAAATATTAAAATTTCAAGATAAGATGTATCCCCCAGTATGAAGCAAAGCATACATATTTGTTTATGTTATATGTACATATATACATGTATGTGTGTGTATTAATTTGACATAATCTTTTTTTGGCAAGTATATGAGAAAAATGGGTTAATTATTTTGCTGATTCAGAGGCCTACAGAGTAAACCATCCTTCATCCTCATAGAACTTCATTTGGATTTAATGTAGATTGTGTATGAAAAACTGTCTCACCTATAAGACAAAAGTGATCTGTGTGTGTGAGAGAACTTTAGATCATGATTTATTTATCAAAAATGTGAGAGATTACAGATTTTGTGACATATAGAATATGCATTAGGAAAAACATAGAATACACATTAGGAAAAACACATAGGAAAAGAAGAAAGGAAGGAAACAAGGAAGCAATGAAAGAATGCAAAACAAGTATATTGAATTCTATAAAAAGAGGTAGGAGTTCCAGTATGAAACAGACTGCCCAAAAGCTCTTCAGACCCATATGGACAACTCAAAAGATTTTTTATTGATACAGCTACTTCATGTTTATTTTGGTCCAACTTTCTCTCTTGGGACATTCTTTGGGGCAAGTGAAACAACGCATGAATAGAAGCTGGGATTCCCCAACATAACCTTATTTTCATTAAAATGAGCAATTTGTCTCTTGCAATCCGCAATATCTTGACACTGCCAATAGTTTAATTGTTCTTTGCATAAATTGACACTGTTACAGTATCTTGCTTAACAAGATCTGGACAAAAGACTTTAGAATCTCAAAAACTTGCTCGAAATTGATGTGACAGAACGAATGCTAGGTTTCTTGATGGTCGGGGATTCTGAAAAATTCTTCCTAATTCAGTAAGCTACAGGACTATTCAAGAAATCAACTGGGTTCTTTTGTATTTTAATACCAACCAGTTGATAGTCAGCAAAAATGGAAAGATGAGTACCTAGGCAACATAATACACATCTCAGGAAAAGCTATACCATTAGCCAAATGAAAATTAATTTCAAAATGTCACCAACAAGGTAGAAAAAAATCACTCCAGAATAAGATTTATAACAGATGTATTTTTTCCAGAGCAAATGGTAAGTGATTGTAGATGTAATAGCAGCCAGGACTAAGTGAGTACTTGCTTCACCCTAAATGCTGTATACCAAACAAGACAAGAAGTGTCTGAGATGTCTCAGGCTATTAGAAGAAAAGGATATGTAACTATCTTTCATTCTTCTGCTTTGCATTTCCATTTTGTATGTGTATATATATATATATATATATATATATATATATGTCCATATAGGTGTTTTCAACAGGAAGGACAGAGAATTTATATATAAAATTTTTAAAGCTAGTCAATAGCAATAAATGAAAAAAATCCTTGAAGCAAGTTTTATTCAGGGGGTTATTGGTATGAACTTGAAAGAGCTTGCTTCTTTAAAAATGAAAAATGACAGACATGTTATCAAAATCATTAGTATATTATATAAATTAGACATAGCAATACAATCAATAGAGTATAAAGACCTTAAGATAAGAAATTATTTTACTTGTGATTTTCTGTCTCTAGTACCTAGCACAGTGCCGGCACAGAGAAAGTACTTGTTAAATGTTGAAAGGTTGTTGAATGCTGAACAAATGAATAACTTCTATCTTGAATGATTTAATTCAATTGAAGAAAAAACATTTATTAAGAACCCACAATGTGCTAGATGATATTAACAAAGAAAAAAACAAAATTGTTCCTGCGCTAATAGAGTTTATATTCTATTAGAAGTAAACAATGCCTATGTAGAAAATTAAAAACACAATATATGCAATGTTATTTTTGGAGTCAGGTATTAACCTAGCAGGATCAGGATAAAAGATAATTGTTTAGCTGAGCTCTGAAGAACCAAAGGGATTATGCCAAGCAGAGACACAGAGGGAGGACTTTACCAGCATTAGAAGGTGAGAGATGGAATGATATTTAGTAAACCAGTTTGGCTTGAACATAGAGTGAAAGAGAATGATTCTAGAAAGGTATATTGGAGCCAGCTTGGGAGAGACTTCAAGTACAGAACAGAAAACCTTCTATTTGATTCTTGAGGCATTTAGAAGACATAGTAACTTCTTGAGCAGGGAACACATGGTCAAACTTATGCTTTGGAAATGGTAGGTATGTTGAAAATGGAATTAAGAGGGGACAACATGGAAGCAGAGTTCAATTAAGTAACTAGATGAGTAGTTGCCATGAAAATGAAGAGAAAGGGGTGAGGGTTATAAGACATACTATGGAGGAAGAATTGAAAAAAACTTGGGAAATGATCAGACATTAATGATGAGATTTTGAAGCTCCAGCCAATGTACAAGCTATCTCCTTCTTTGCTTCTACCCAATTCAACCATTTTCCAACCCATTGCCAATAGCCTATTCCAGATGAACATAACTCTTCCAATTTTCCCTCTATAACGCCTACACTATAATGAGTGGAATTTCTTTCTCTTAAACCTCTCCCTTTCTCATTCATTCCATTTACTCTCACTCAATGAAAACAGGTTCCATTCTAATTTTACTACTTCTTTTACTTGCTCTTTCTAATACTGGCTATATTTGCTATTTGAGGGCAGCTAAGGTCATACTTGTGACAGGAATATTTGTGACTGAAAGGCTCTCAAATTGTTGTGACTTTTAGACACACACTGATACTCCCAGTGTGTACATGCATGTATGTTTGTATGTATTTGTGTCCAGCCACTGAGAGAACTTGTTTCGCTTGAGTATGCATATTTGCTACACTCCATTTGTGTTTTCTTTTTTTTTTTAATGGGTTGAAAAGTGAGAGGATAAGAAAATAGATTTTCATTATTATTTTTTTTAAACCCTTACCTTCCATCTTGGATTCAATATGGGGGTTAAGTGACTTTCCCAGGGTCACACAGCTGGGAAGTGTCTGAGGTCAGATTTGAACCTAGGACCTCCCACCTCTAGGTCTGACTCTCAATCCACTGAGCCACTCCGATTTTCATTATTTTTAAATAGATGGTTGTGCTACAAATGGGAAATGTGGCTTGAACTTTCAGATGAAGACATTTAGTAAAAACTTTATTAAACTGTTTTATTATGTTAAAAGTGAGCTGATCATGAAGTAGGAGTTATTTTTCAAAGTATGTATTACAAAAGTAAAGCATACCAATAAACTCAAAAGGGACAAAAATAGTGATTGATTTTACATAATACCCTAAGGTCTATACAGTTTTGAACATAATCTCGAGGTAAGATAATACAAATATCTTTATTTTATAGGTAAAGAAATAATTGGCCTACCCCAAGGCCTAACTGCTAGTAAAAGTTATGGATTGGGAGTCAGAGAACTTGGGTTCCCACCCTGTTCTATTATTTTCCATCCATGTGGCCTTGGGCAAGCCATTTCAGCTCTATCGATCTCAGATTCTTGACCTGTCAAATTCTTGAGTTGGATCAAATGATTTCTAATTTCTTTCAGCACTAACATTTTGGTACTTTTCTGTATTTAAATTCAATTAGTAAGGATTTAATAAGTTCCTACTATATTCTAGGCACTGTGCTAAGAGCTGGGGATACAAAAAGAGGTAAAAGATAGTCCTTGTTCTCAAGGATCTTACAGTTTAATGGGGAAAACAACATACAAACAAATATGTACAAAGTAAGCTATATGCAGAATAAACAGGAAATAATTAAAAGAAGGAAAACACTGAAATCAAGAGAGGTTAGGGTAGGCTTCTTGGAGACGTTGGGATTTTAGTTGGGACTTAATGAAAGCAAGAAGGTCAGTAGTTAGAGAGGAAGGAGAACATTCTAGGGATCAGAGAAAATGACCTAAGCTGAGAAACGAGTGTCTTATTTATGGAACATCCAGGAGGCCAGTGTCACTATGTATGTAGTTTTCAATGTTTATTAAGGCAGCATAAATATTTCTGTGAATATATTCTTTTGTCTTTTTCACTTGTACTCATTTGTCTTTACCATCTGGATTACAAGTTCATGGAAGAAAGGAAACATATTTTCTGTTTCTTTTGGATTTTTTCCCATCATATATACTAGATACAATGTTCTTTAAATCACTTCCTGAATGCCAGTCACAAATATGCCCTAACTACTCCTTAGCTCTGCTGCCACCTGCTAACAGTATTCAAAGGAACTAACATTTCTTTTCTAGCACGCTCTGAAAGCTGAGTGAGACACTCCACTTCTGCCTTCCTTTCTGTAGTGTAAATGATTTCCATCCGGAACATTTCAACCCTTGCAGAGTATGCATCAGGATTAACCAGAGCCAGGAGTATAGAAAACTGGGCCAGGGAATGTAGTAGGAATTGAGGAATGTACATTGGAAGAGTTATCTAGATTAGGTTCCACTGGCTGCTAGATACAAGGAGTGAAGACACAAGGTTTATGTAGACTTACAACTGCCAAATACACATCATGAAACATAAAGCACCATGGGAAAATGTAAAAATCCATCAAGACATGCCCAGGAAATACCAGTCCATTTACACAGTAACTCCTCATCTTCACCCTGAAACTCTTATGAGCAGCTGTACATTCTCTTTTTTTTCCAAAACTCTGGCCAACTCCCTCTTGACCCAGTATCTAGAGTCTGACTTTCCTTTACATTCTGACTGCCCTCTTTGCAAGTAAATGCCTGCTTGAGGAGGGTGGGAGGAACAGCAAGGTTTGAGGCTGGTCCTACTCCTGGTAAAGAATCAGTAGTTTCTCTTTGGAACTAAGAAAACATTGCACATGATTTACGTACCTCAGTTTCTTCGTTTCCTACAACATTCAATCTTTCTAAGAAATTCTTTGCCTCGATTCTGATTATAAAGTGGTTATATGGTACTAATTTGCTTTTCAATTTCATATCCTTAAATGCCTAATTAGTACAAAGTTCTTCCATTATGCTGTTTAAGCTTCTTTTCTACTTGTCAGAAAAGAACAATATTTGCACTTCAGATAATTGGCCTGAGAAATTATGATGTCAAAAATTCAAGTTCTGGGGAAATTATTTCTAAGATTTATCTATGTTTTTCAGGATTAATAGCAAAAATCTTTCATGGATTTTACTATATCTTTACTCATGGGTGGTAGGGACCATTGGTGATATCAGCCAACTGAATGTCTTGAGTGCATGGCCTCCTAAGCATGCCTGTCTTATATGGGTTTACTAATAGTTTTCTTTCCACAAAGTAAGTTAACTGTGCTGGGCAACAGCACATCTACATTTATATCCATCCCTGGAATGCTCTCCTCCATTATCTGTCAACTAGCTCCCCTGGCTTCATAAGTCCCAACTAAAATCTTATCTTCCACATGAAGTTTTTCCCAACCACTTTTAATTCTAGTGCCTTTTTCCTCTCTTCATCATTTCCTATTTATCCTATATCTAGTCTGTTTATAAATGTTTACTTGTTGTTTCAGCCTTAGATTGTCAGATCCTTTAGGACAGGCACAGAGTCTTGCCTTGTTTTTGTATCTCCAGCATTTAGCACAGTGTCTGGTACATATTAGGTACTTAATTAATTTTCACTGAATGAGTAACTGACTATTCTTAAGGATGATAAGTAAAGGCTGGATGGGCCCTAACCTTCATCCACTACAGTCAACCTGCCAGTCTACTTTTGTCTTGTTTCCTTTGGAATCAGATCAGCTAGTTTCTTCCCTCATTCTTGGCTACCTAAACAGTGGTGTATCCACAATTAGTGTAATTGTACTGGCAATAGTGGAGATGGGCAATGGGGTATTTCCTCATAGGAAGAGAAACCAGTGGGAGGAAAAGAGTCTTTTAGTCAGAGGTATATTCAAGAAAAATGAAATGTAAAGTAGATAATGAATAGCTTTTCACAATGTCACTGCAAAGTTCACTTACTAACTTTTCAAATAATTGTAATCAGAGTCAGTACTTTATTGCTTAGCATTTATTTCCTTTTATGCATGTGAAAATAGAACTGTCTCTGTAAGAGATTCTGGGTGCTCTTTTTACTGCCTGCTCCCATTTTGGAGAGGGACCCTTTAGACCAGGGCCAGAAAAAGAATTAGTCTTCAGAATTCAAGGCAAGGGAGAATACAATACCACTGTTAAGGAAACGGGCCACTCAGGAATCCTGAACCCAGGGCAAACCATGAGGGAAGCAAAGAAGAGTGATGGGCAAAGGTCACTAATCCATGAGACCTCAGCCTAATATGGTGCTGGACTAGCTAGATATAACTCTCTTTTATGAAGAAAACACACCCACTGGCCCCTGGAGAAGAACAGTTTTCCTTAGGGAGAACCTGCAACCTGAGTTGTATAAATGTAGAGGAATGCAATCTCTGATTAAGGGAAATCTGAACTGTTTGGAAGGATTTATTTAAATGACTTAGACATAGACTTTGAGAAAGGATGTGAAAAGAAAGATACATTGAGAGAGGCTGGAGATGAAATTTGAAATTTTGAATGAGAGACTGGAACCCTGGAGCTAAAGATATGTAAAGGGGTCAGTGATTCTTAACTGCCCTTGTCATATTCCTAGTCTTTTAGCCCTTGAAGCTTTAGAGACTACTACAAGTGGGTACAGAAGTGAGTTATTGTTCTTTGGTTTGAATTGGAACATCATCTTGTTCCCACATGAAGAGATAATTTGCTTTTGTGTATTCTTTGGTATATTC
Organism: Monodelphis domestica; assembly: GCF_027887165.1. NCBI lineage: Eukaryota > Metazoa > Chordata > Mammalia > Didelphimorphia > Didelphidae > Monodelphis > Monodelphis domestica. The sequence goes on from NC_077228.1 coordinate 407,989,926, forward strand.
TTATCTGTTTTATTTCTCTGATTTTTATTGGCTACATTTTTTTTTAAATTTAAAAAACCCTTACCTTACGTCTTGGAATCAATACTGTGTATTGGCTCCAAGGCAGAAGAGTGGTAAGGGCTAGGCAATGGGGGTCAAGTGACTTGCCCAGGGTCACACAGCTGGGAAGTGTCTGAGGCCAGATTTGAACCTAGGACCTCCCATCTCTAGGACTGGCTCTCAATCCACTGAGCTACCCAGCTGCCCCCTGGCTACATTTTTAATAACAAGGTCTATTAGCTATTTGTGGTAATCTTTTGTGTACATTTTCTGAAAGAGGCTAATCTGTGTAAACTGAGGACATCCATCCCTCTTGAGAATGACCAGGGGAGCAGTTTTTGTACTAAACCCTTTTGAATCAAACTCTTATCCTAGAGGTATTTTGGGGTAGGAGATAAATATAATTATAGCTTGATATCCCTTCTTGGAAACTGGAGGAGCAAAAAATCATCCAATCATCCAGCTCCAGTGATGCTAGATTCTATCTGCCCTTCCTACCCATTTCTTCCTCATAATCTCAGCAAATATAAGCCACATGCCAGATCACAGCTACCTATATCATCCAGAAGCTTCACACCCATGCATACACACATATACACAGACACTATATAAAAAAGATAAATGGATTTTTAGACATTCTGTACCTATAAATATCCACATTTAAAGGTTACATGTATTTTTTTAGTTTTAATACATTTATGTTGCGTATACTTATATGTGTAAATATTACCACTCTAGATAGAATGTACACTTCCTAAGAACAAGGAATTTATTTTTGTCTTTGTAGCTTTAGAATCTAGAACAATGGCTGATAAATCATAGGTGCTTCACAAATGACTTTTGACTGATCATGAATCCTAAAGAAAATGAACAGTGTGGTCAGTCGGTTGTATATTTGCATGCCCATGTTTATATTTCATATCCAAATACATAATGATACTATCAATTAATATGTGCACTTGATCTTTAATCAATTAATCAGCAAACTTTTTTAAGCTTGTGTCACACACTGTGCTAAGTGCTGAGAGTGACAAGTTAAAACTGAGCAATTCCCTGATTTCAAGGGGATTACATTCTGTAGGGGGCATATTTGAAAATATCAGCATGTGAACAAATGTCTTTCTTAAAATGGAAATAATTAGAATGATGGTTCACATTTATACAATGATTTATAGTTCCCAGAGGCTTTTCCCAGAGTCACAACTAGAATAGAGCAAACAGTGTTTTGCCCCAGGGTGCTGACATCCAAGGACACTATGCTTTCCTCCCAGGGATTTCTACTTTTTCCTGTCTTCCTAACAATTCCATGACATAGGCAATATAATTATTATTAGTTCCTTTTAAAAGATGAGTAAACAAATAATGAAAGAGGTTTGTAGTTAGTGAATAGCAGGCCTATCTTGAACCCAGGACTAGTACTTTTACTATTTTTTCAAAAACCTTTCATATCCGTTCTATAATAATGGATTGAGAGTACACATATAACAAAATTTACATATTTATTTTGTACTGTAGCATGAGAGATGAATAACTAAAGATCCAGAAATCTTTTTCGCATCTTGATTCTTCTTTCCAAAAAGATGAAGAAGAACAAAAACAACAAAAAATCAAAACCCAGTAACAGACAGTGAAAGGGAGAAAATTTAGAAAAGAAATGACAAGAAATAGAGGGGATGTGGGAAAATAGGTACACTAGAGGATTGTACTGGTCTAATTATTCTGGAGAACAATTTGAAACTATACCCAGAGGTATATAAAATTATACATACCATTTGACCTAGCAATATCACTCCTGGGTCAATATCCCTAAAAAATCAAAGGAAAAGAAAAAGAGCCTGTATGTACAAAATATTTTTAGCAATTCTTTTTGTGGTGGCAAAGAATTGGGAAGACTGAACAAGCTTTGGGAGTATGATGGAATATTATTGTGCTCTAATAAATGATGAACAAAATGGTTTGAGAAAAATCTGATTTACAGAAATCAGATTTATAGAAGGAAAGAAAAATTTATATAAGTTGATACAAAGTGAAGTGAGAAGAACCAGGAGAACATTGTATCTGGTAAGCAATATTGTTATAATAATCAACTGTGAAAGACTTAGCTATTTTGATCAATACAATGACCCATGACAATTCTGAAAGACTCATGATGAAAAAAGCTACTTACCTCCAGAGAGAATGATTGAATTATGAGTGTAGAATGAAATTTAATTTTACACCTTATTTTCTTGGTTTCTTTTTTCAGCATGCTTAGTATGGAAATATGTTTTGCATGACCTAAGATGTATAATTAAATTGTATCACTTGCCTTCTCAAAGTGTGGAGCAAGGGCTAGAGGGAGAAGAAATAATTTAGAACTCAAAATTTAAAAAAAAATTAAACTTAAAAAAAGGTTTTTAATGCAGTAGAAAGCAAGTTGGCCTAGGAACCAGTTCTCTTCCTTTGTGATCCTGTGCAAGTCACTTGATTTCACTGGGCCTCTACTTTCTCATCTGTAAAACACTGTACTTGACAGTTCCTGAGACTCTTTTGTATTGTCTAACTCTAAATTTCTATGACTTCATGAAAAAGTATGCAATAAAAAAGCAGCATGATCATTAAGCCTATTGTACAGAATGAAGGCAGAAGTGTAGGGCAGTAATTGTGGACAGAGGCCCAAATGGGAGTTTGGAACCTGGTGTAAACAACAATTCTGGGACTTCTTCCCAGTTCCTTGGACTGACCTGCTGACTTACTCATGGATTAAATTTGGCATGATTTCACATATGATTGTTTAGCTTCTATTTAAGGGTAAGGTGACTAGGCTTCTTAAGGAAATAACTTCCTTTTCTACAGTAGAAGCATTTAAACTATGAGAAATATGTGTTTGTTGATACTTGTTGACCTTTTGGTTGTATAATGGGATGAAGGAAATGTGGGGGTCCTCACAATAACCTCTAAGTCAGTGATGGAGTGTGTTTCCAGCAATGCATTACTCTCAACTTTAGCTATAACCTTGTCGTATGTTATCCATTCCTCTCTTTGAAAAGTGAGACCAATAGCATCTGAGCCAGTAATAACAGAATTTTATCTCATCTGCCTCTAGAAGCAGCAAGTTAAAATCTTCTTCCTGAAACATTTGACTATCTTTAATATTTTCTCTCAAGTGATACCAAGAATTATAATGATTGGCTGAGTGAATAAATGAAAAGGCATTTATTAAGAACCTACTATGTGCTAGGTATGGTACTAAGTACTAGGGCTACAAATACAAAAGTGAGAGGGTATCTGTCCTTAAGTAGGTATCATTTAAATTATGGGAAATAATATAGAGAGAGTATGAGTGGCCAGAGAAGGGAGGATTTGTCTGGAGAGTCAAAGGACTTATGAGTGAAACACTAAAGCAATTCATTTTCATGACTTTTAAAAAGCAATGATAATACTAGGAAATGGCTAAACAAGTTATGATACATGAATGTGATGGAATACATTGCACAGTACTGTGAGAAGTGATGAGGGGAATGGTTTCAGAGCAACCTAGGAGGACCTTTATGAATTGATGCATAGTGAAGTGACTAGAACCATAATAATATATACATAAAAATATTATTGTAAGGATAAGTAACATTAAAAGATTATTAGGAATTCTGATCAACACAATGACCAGCCACAATTCCAAAGCACTTCTAATAAACATGCTATCTCACCTTCAGATGGAGAGCTGATGGACTCAGAGCACATAATGAGACAAGCATAAAATATATATATATATGTGTGTGTGTATGCATAAGTGTATATACATAGCTGAATGCAAAGACATATTACCTCATATATGTATATGCAAATACATGTGTCTCCTATATTAAGATATATGTCAATATATAAGGAATATGTGTGTGTTGTATGTAGGCAGATGTTGAAGGATTCTAGTGCAAGATATTTTTTTCTTTTTTATAGTATGAAGCAGCATTCTGGAAAGTTTTTCTGACTTGTGAAGGACTGAAGGAGTTCTTTTATCTGCTTCTCCTTAAAAAGCCAACATTCCTCTGCTTCATAGGTTTTCTACATTAAAAATGCAATAAAACATTACTGTTAACAGATGTACTGTTTTAGTTCCTTACAAACAAGAGGAGGAGTGCAAGAGAAGATTTGCAAAATTAGCATTGAAATTTTTTTTTAACCCTCACCTTCCATCTTGGAGTCAATACTGTGTATTGGCTCCAAGGCAGAAGAGTGGTAAGAGCTAGGCAATGGGGGTCAAGTGACTTGCCCAGGGTCACACAGCTGGGAAGTGTCTGAGCCCAGATTTGAACCTAGGACCTCCCATCTCTAGGTCTGACTCTCAATCCACCAGCAGCAGAGAGTGAATTTTATTTTGGTTCATTGTTGCTTGTAAGCACTTATACATATTTTTATACCCCATATAGATGCTTATTGCCTATATAAGATACATATGTAACTCATGTATAAATGCATGCCAATATATAAGGTATTTCTGTAATCTTATGTTTATGTTTATACACAGGCACATGTATACATGCCTTGGACATGTCTGTATTTAGGTGAATTCAAAGGCCTACCTTTGTGGAATTTATAGTCTTGTAGCTTTGTGACATATGAAGAAAAAGAACTCTGCCACCCAAAAGGATGTAATGAATGCAGAAGAACTGTCAAACAAATTGTTCTAAGTCCTCATCAGTATAGTACCTCCTGCCTAGGAAAGTTTCATGAACAGAATGGCATTTGAATTGGACTCTAGAGTAAGAATTCAATAGAAAGCATGAGATGTAGTTAGAGTCCAGAGAGTAGTCCAACATAGCGTGAGGGCAAAGTATATGAAAGAAGAGTAATGTGAAATGTGACTGGAAAGGAAAGGTGACACCATAGAGTGAAGGACTTTTGGAATCTATGTTTTATGCTCCTAAGATTTTTGAGTAGAGGACCAAACGGAATGGTTAGTTTGGTAGTAATGTGAAATGAGTAATTGATAAATTAATTATAATAACATGTGTAATTTATTATATATTGATAAATATTTTATTAATGTAATATTTAATATTAATTATTAATTATATTAAATTATTAGCCTGAAAAATATTAAATGATTACTTATTATGCTACATATTTTATTATATATTTATAAATATTTTCTTCATATAATATTGTAACATTAATTACTAATTATACCAAATAATTAGTCTGGTAGTAGTATGAAAGATGGATTAGAGGTTGGAGGTAAGAGGAAGAAGGAGACAGTAAGACCCTTCAATAGTCTATTATAATCTTCCTGACAGTTTGTAATGAGATCTTGTTTTTATCTTTTAATCATTTTAGTCATGTCTGACTCTACTGCTTTTGGGGTTTTCTTAGCAAAGATACAAGAGAGGTTTACCATTTCCTTCGCCAGCTTATTTTAAAGATGAGAAACTGAGGCAAATATGCTTAATTGACTTGTCCAAGGTCAAGCTAGTAAGTCTCTAAGGCCAGATTTGAATTAGCAAGTTAGTCATCTTTCTGACTTAAGGCCTAGCACTTTATCCTCTGTACCAGCTATCTACCACTAATGAGGCCTTGTACTAAGATACTAGTAGGTGAAACAAAGCGTGATTTATGAATTTGCCCCTATGTCCAATCCATATACACTTGCATCCTTTTTTTTCCTGTGAAGTAAAAACTCTGAATACTTTTCTTGCTTGATCATATCTTGAAGGAAGTAAAAAAAGAGAGAGAGAGAAAATGCACATTTTGGCCTTGTCAGGCATTATTCTCTAAGACAAATCAGCTAATAAACCTAGTAAAAAGGAAGATCAAAAGAAGTGGTGTAGAGGAGTATTCAGGAATATATATAGCAGAAAAACAGAAAAACTATTGAATAGATCAGTCTTCAAATTGGAAAATTTTTCTTTCCAGTTGGCTTTTTTTCTCCTTAAGTATTTCCAAGAGAAACATCAATTGACCTTTGCCTTTGAGTCTTCAAGGCAGCAAAATCTGTCAGCATCAGCTAAAAGGGGGAGGCGGCAGATTACACCACACAAGTCATATCAACACTATTTCTCCTCAGATTCAGATGAAGACAGTATTGGATTCTGAACCCAAGATTCTTGAAAAGACTGCTGTTTCTTCAGCCCAGTACCCTCAGCCATGATCCTGGGAAGCTTCCCTTGTAGAAATGTAGTCTGGCAACTGCTCAACCACAACTACTGAAACCTCAGAAAAGAAAGTTTTGCCCCCCAAATCCCCAGCTTTTCAAATTGTTCCACACAAGAAACTGATATCATTTTACCATTGGAGGTGACAATAAGGAAGAGGAATTCCTATCAGCTTTGCTACCACACACTAAGGACCATGGGACTTTTTCATTGGTCTTTCAGCTAAGACCTTCCATATGTGTTTATTTTCTCCATTAGAATATGAGAGCAGGGATGGTTACTTTTCTATTTTTATTTTCCTTTCTTGGCACAATCCTCTGCACATAGAAAGCATTCAGTGCTTTATTCCAACTATTTAACTATGCATACCATGTTTTGCCACCATTAAGTAAATCCCAATAAGCTTCCATGGGAAAATTCATGTCCATCTCATTTAATGTCCTCTATTACAAAACTCCAGGAAGAATGGAAAATGTTATTTTGATGAACATTTGGACAGAGAGGGAAAAAGAAGTTTTTAAGTGTGAATTTAGTCTCCAGAACACCTATTCCCATTCACAAATGGAATTCTACCCATGGCTACCAAAGACATTCAGATTTATCCTGATTTCCTCCAAAGTATACTGATATAACCTCAATAATAGCCTAGACTTATGTGGAAACTTCCCCACAAACTAGTCTTTTTCTACCTTTCCAGTCTCCTCACACTTCATTTCTTTCCATGTGTTCTACAATCCTATGACACTAGTCTTTTTGTTTGTTCCTTAAAAAAGGCATTCCCTTTACAGTCAATATATTTTCACTGAGTGTCCCCCATTCCCAAGGACTCTCCCTCCTCATCTCTTTCTCCTGAATCCCCTAGGTTCCCAAAAGATTTAGTTCCAATCTCACTTTATACAAGTCTTTCCTGAATTCCTCCATTGCTAGTGCCTTTCCTCTGAGATTACCTCCCATCTATTCTGTCTAGATCTAGTATGTATATAATCAAATAATCATTTGCATATTGTTTCCCAAAGTAAATTGTTAGGTCCTTTCATACAGGGATCTCATTCATGTCTTTCTTCAATTCTTCAATACTTAGAACAGTACCTGAAAATGCTATATAATTTTCTGGGGGAAAAATAAAAAGACATTCCTCTAGAATTCTGGAGTACTCAATGGATAGAAAAGATGATTATCTTTTTTCTCAAGTTCGAGTACTTTTATTGTTCTTTTTGCAAAAGGCATAGTCAATAAAAAATGACTTCTAAACACTTAATGCTTATTGACTGACTACCCTGGGCTCCACCTCCTAAGACTTACCCAGTCTAGTATATACAGTCAATATTTTCTAGACACAAACTTCTGAGGAAGTTGTGCCTGGAGGGAGGGAGGTGAGAGAAGAAGAAGGAAGGTGCTGGTAAATGTTTAACAAAAATATCTCTGACACAATTAATATTTTCTCCTTCAATTTCCTATCTTTACATCTTTGTGTTCATTTACTTGCTGGATTTTTCTTGGCCACTCCATTATCCCTGGTTGGTATGATGTTCCTCCACCAAGAGATTAAAATTTTTTGAGATAAATCTTTTTCAACCACTGTAGATGTAGGCCTGATTAGAAGTATATTACGACAATGCTGATGATAAATAATAGCTAACATTCATAGTGATTTAACATTTATGAAACACTTATAAGTATTATATCACTTAATCCTCACAGCAACCCATGAAGTAGTTGCTATCATTAATCCTATCTTACTGATCAATAAATTGCAATGGGTAGAAATGACTTGTCCAGAATCACACAGCTTTAGATTTCTGAGGCTAAATTCAAACTCAGGTCTTCCTTACTCCAAATCCAGTACTGCATATGCCTCTGCCAATTAGAAGTGACCAATTAGAAGTCTCTTAGTGTCTATGTTTTTTACAAAAAAAGCAGTAAAGGCTAGTGACCATTTGAAGGTGGAAAAAAATTTCATCCTTTCAACCCCTCAAGGTTCTAAAAGTAGATTCTACAGAAAAGTCTTTGTTCTCCAAGTATATTATAGAGGGTCTTGATGTCATTGAAAATTCTAATTATCAATGACAAAATGAATTATAATACCCTGGAAGAAAGTGCCATGAATCATGTAGAAGTAGGAATGGATCAGATTGGAAGGCTTATCTATTATCAGCTCCAATTATATCAAAAGGTTACATTCCTTAGAAGCAAACATTCTATAATGTAGACAGTTCTCTTACTGCATGCCTTTCTTTTTGCTTCATTTCTTCTGTATCAAGCAAAAGTTGGATTTGAAATTTGGATCTTCTTTCCCTGACTGGGGAGCTTTAAAATCCCACCCACAAGTTGTTTGATCAGCATATCAAGAAAGTGACTCCTTTTGCAAGGAAGACATCAAACTAAAAACACATTCCTCATAAAATTTCTATAGGACACCAGAGTACATCCCAGCATTTTTTAAAAGTTTGGTATTATTAATTGTTGCTATTATTATTATTGAAATAGACCCAAAAGATTGTGATATGATTGCTACCAAGAGAACTAAGATTTGAGAAAATTATTGGCTGCTTAAAGCATAAATTGTTATCCCTTGGCCAATTTCTTGTTATAAACCCAGTTATGCAATATTATACAAGTTCCTCCATATGGGACATGGACCCACTCTATCTTTTTGGATTGAATTTCAGCATCTTTTAAGTGATTTTTAGTATGTCTGCTACTTTATCTTCATTATAAAGAAAACAGACTTGTATATTGAGCTTTGAAGAAAGTCTATGGCCTCCTTAGGACACAAAGAAATTACAAATGGACATTTAAAACTTGTCATCTTAATTTAGATAACAGTTATTTATATTTTAATTGATTTTTCAGATTGAATCAATATGTCCATTCATCTTCCTTTTATCGATTTATTTATGTTAACAATCTGATTAAAGAATAATCTTATCCTTTTTTTGCTAATTAACTTTTGGAAAGGCTTAAGATTTCCCCTTAGTCCATTCTCCGTCTGATTTCATTTTCTTCACTTTTTATCACACTCTCTCCATGTCACTGTGTTGGAACAGAAACTCCATCCTTATCAAAAGCACCTATTCAATGGAAGTGTCGTTCATACCCAGACAGATGAGACATGACTGTGACAGTCAATTGTTCCCATTTGTTGGAAATCATCTTGAGGTTGTTCATGTGATAGGACTTCTGGTTTTCTGCATGCTGTGGCCATGGAGATGAGCTAATGTCAGTTGGATGGATTAAGTTGTAGTGTGTTTGTATGTGTTTTTAATCTTAACTGAATTAGCTATTATTTTAGAGAAACAGATTGTGTATCAAAAACTTCTGGCCATATCCACACACTGCCAGAACTCTGTTTCTACACTGAAAATGGGAATGTTTGTCATTTATACCCAACTGTTAGACCACTGACTGAATCTTTATAATCCAGCTATCAGGTGAATATTATATGAATAATTTGTGAACAAGTACGGAGGCAGGGCAATTAGGTTTCACAGTGGATTTAGAGAGCCAAGACTGGAGGCAAAAGAATCTGGGTTCAGATCTGGCCTCAGAATCATACTAGCTTTATGACACTGAGCAAATCACTTAACCTTGTTTGTCTAGCCATTGTCACTTTTGTTCTAAAATTGATACTAATACAGGATGTTAAGAGTTAAAAAAAAATGAAAGTTATAGAGGCATTGAAAGATGTGCTACTGAATGAATTAACCACACCAATAAGATCATGGATTCATCTGACTGCCAAATTAACAGAAATATTTCCATAACAGAAAATTAGGAAAGGGAGGGTGTATCATCCAGAGGCTTTCATATCTGGGTTTCTTTTTCTTTAACTTCTTTTAAAAGTTATGATGCAAAAAAATGATTGGTCCCTCGCAAAAAATTAAGGAAATATTTACACTTTCTTCTTAATACTAATCTTTATTGTATAATAATGACTTGTTCCTATTTGTGAAAATAAAATAAGTTGCCCACATTATAGAGATTTGTTGATTTGGTTATTTTTATTTTATTTAATTAGAAGATTTAGAATAATTTTCCATGTTTACAAGATTCATGTTCCTTCCCTCTCCTCCTCCACCCTCCTCCTGTATCAGAGGTGCAAGTCTACTTTCCCAGTCATAGCCCCACCGACCCATGTGCTCAAGCAGTTGTTTTTCTTCTTTGTTTTTTCCCCACAGTTCTTCTGGATATGGATAGTGTACTTTCTCATATATCCCTCTGAATAGCTCTGGATCATTGCATTGCTACTATTAGAGAAGTCCATTACATTTGATTTTACCACAGTGTATCAGTCTCTGTGTATAATGTTCTCTTGGTTCTGCTCATTTCATTCTGCATCAATTCCTAGAGGTCATTCCAGTTCACATGGAATTCCTTCAGTTTATTATTCCTTTGAGAACAATAGAATTCCATCACCAGCATCTACCACAATTTGTTCAACCATTCCCCAATTGGGGGGCATCCCCTCATTTTTCAATTTTTTGCAACCACAAACTGTGCAGCTATGAATATTCTTGTACAAGTCATTTACCTTATTATCTCTTGTTCACTTTCCGGTTTTTTTAATTTTCATGCCCAATTCATTGACCTCTGCCCTTTCTGATTTGTTAATATATGAAATCAAGGATTTAAATTTCCCCCTTAGTACTACTTTAGCTGCATCCCATAGATTTTGAAAGGATGTCTCATCATTGTCATTTTCTTCAATGAAATTATTAATTATTTCTATGATTTGTTCTTTAACTAACTGATTTTGGAGAATCGTATTATTTAATTTCCAATTAATTTTTGATTTGCGTCTCCATGTACTCTTACTAATTATCATTTTATTGCATTATTATCTGAAAAGGTTGCATTCATTATTTCTACTCTTTTGCACTTGTTTGCAATGTTTGGTTTTTTTGCCCTAGTACATGGTCAATCTTTGTGAATATACCATTTGATGCTGAGAAGATGTATTCCCTTTTGTCCCTATTTATTTTTCTCCACATATCTACTAAATCTAATTTTTCTAAGATTTCATTCATTTCTCTTACTTCTTTCTTATTTATTTTTTGGTTTGATTTATCTAGTTCTGATAGACGACGGTTCAGGTCTTCCACTAGTATAGTTTTTCTATCCATTTCATCTATTTCTCATTTAGAAATGTGAATGCTATGTCTTTTGGTGCATACATGTTGAGTACAGATATTTCCTCATTGTCTATACTGCCTTTTATCAGAATGTAATTACCTTCCCTATTTCTTTTAATTAGATCTATTTTTACTCTGGCTTTGTCAGATATCATGATTGCGACTCCTGCCTTCTTTTTCTCAGTTGATGCTCAATAGATTTTGCACCATCCACTTACTTTTACCCTATGTTTATATACCTTCCTCATGTGTGCTTCTTATAGACAACATATGGCAGGATTTTGGTTTCTAATCCACTCTGCTATTTGCTTCCACTTTACGGGTGAGTTCATCCTATTCACATTCAAAGTTAGAATTACTACCTGTGTATTCCCCATCATTTTGATTTTTTCTCCTTGTCCTGTCCTTTACTCTTTCATTATTTCCTTCCACACCAGTATTCTGTTTTTAATCAGTCCCCTAATTCCCACCCTTATTTTACTTTCCTTTCTCCCCCTTCCTTCGTATTACTCTCTTTAATTTTCTTTTGGTGTCTTTTTAAGCTACCCCACACACTCTCCCCATTTGTATTGATTCTTTTCCCACCCTCCCCTTTCCAGCCCCTCCCTTTTTATTCCCCTTTTGTTTTTTAATCTATTAAATTCCCTTCCCCCTCTCTTCCCCTCCCCCATTTAACTCCACTCCCCACTCCCCCCTTAGGTTTCCCCTATCAGCTTCCCAATAGGGTAAGATAGAATTCAATACCCCAATGGATCTAGATGCTCTTTCCTCTCAGAATTGATTCCACTGAGAATAAGGTTCGAATATTATCTTTTAGCACTCTCTTCCTCTACTTCTTATAGTTGTATTCTTCACCTCCCACTCCTGTGTGCCTTTTTGTGTAGTATAGATTATCCTAATTTTCTTATTCCTTCAAGTTTCTCTTGGTGCCATCCCCCCAACCTGTTTTCTTCTTCTTTATTTTTAACATTATTTTAAGCCTCTTAATACCCCAGTCTCTACATATGGATAATTCTTCTAACTACTATAAAAGTAAATACAATTTTGACAGTTACAAATAACATTTTTCCATATAGAAATATGAACAATTTGGCCTTGAGGCCCTTAAAGAGCAAAAATAAGACCCCTCTCTTTCTTATTTGCCTTTTCATGTTTCTCTTGGTTTTTGGATTTTGATGTCAAATTTTCTGTTTAGTTCTGGTCTTTTCTTTAGAAGTATTTGGAAATCTTTTATTTTGTTAAATGCCTATACTTTCCCCTGGAAGTATATAGTCAGTTTTGATGGGTAGGTGATCCTTGGTTGTAAACCCAATTCTCTTGCCTTTCTAAATATCATATTCTAAACCTTGCAGTCTTTTAGTGTGGAAGCTGCCAGATCCTCTGTAATCCTGATTGGTGCTCCTTGATATCTTAATTGTTGTTGGGGTTTTTTTCTGGCTTCTTGTAATATTTTCTTCTTAGCTTGGAAACTCTTGAATTTGGCAATTACATTCCTGGAGGTTGTTTTTTGAGTATTTAGTGTAGTGTGTGATCTATGAACTCTTTCAATGTCTATTTTGCCCTCTTTTGGGAGAACCTTAGGGCAGTTCTATTGGACAATTTCTTGAAGTATGGTGTCAAGGTTTCTGTTTGTTTCCAGGTTTTCAGGTAGGCCTATGACTCTCAAATGGTCTCTCTGAGATCTGTTTTCAAGATCAACCATCCTCTCAATGAGATATTTGGTGCTGCCTTTTAATCTGTCATCTTTTGGACTTTATTAATTGTTGCAATCTTGTGAGATCATTGGCTTCTACTTGTCCAATTATAATTTTTTATGACTGGTTTCAGCTAAGCTTTTTGATTTCCCCTTTTGGTTTGATCTATCCTGCTTTTCATGGCTTCTAGCAGGTCATTTCTGGTCTTCAATTTGCTTAATATTTCATTTAATTTCTTGCCTTCCATTTCCAAGTGGGTGATACTGTCTTTTAAACTGTTATTTTCTTTTTGAACTATTTCCCACTTTTCTTGCCACATCTCTTCCATTGTTTTGACAATCTCAGATTTAAAGTCTTCAAGAACTTGTAACCAATTTTCATTTTTTCGAAGTTTTGGGTGTATTTAATTGCTTGTCATCTTTCTTCTGTCTCTTCTTTCATCTGTTTTTTTTTGCATAAAAATTGTCAAGGGTCAGTTTTCTTATTGTTTTTTTTTTTTTGGTGTTTGTGGATTTTAGTTCCTGGGAGTTGGTGGCCATTGCCTTGTTCCTTCCTAGTCAGATGTCTAAGTGAGGTTTGTGGGTGATTTTTGTATTGGGCTCTGGAGAGGTTTTTGCCCTGAGGATATTTTTCCCAGTCCTCAGCAGTGTCCAGGTGTTCTTAGTGGCAGGTATAGCCCCTAATAACTTAAATATTTTCTTGCAGAGGTCTAGGTGTGAAGTGTAGGCAAGTCTCTGTATTGAACATTAGAGAGGTTTTTACCCAGAGGCTATTTTTGGAGTCTCTGTGGTGATTTTCTTTGAGCCACTTCCTTCTGCTCAAACTCTGTGACCTATCTCCATGTTTCCTCAGCCTCCTGGAGTCCCTAGACTTGCTATACATATGGCCAGGTCCAGCCCCTAAGAACTTAAAGATGCCTGGGAAGAGGTCTGGATGTGGAGTGTAAGGAGGTCTCTGTATTGAACACTGGAGAGGCTTTAACCTGAGGAATGTTTACAGTTCTCTGTGGTGTTTTGCTGTGAGCCACCCCTTCTACCCAAGCTCCACAACACCCTATCTTCATATTTCCTCAGCCTCTCAGTGTTCTGAGTCTAGTTTCTCTTAGAGGTAAATGTGTGTTGATCTCAGCCAGCCTCCCTCCTAGATCTTAGAAGTTTGTCCCATGCTCACTCAGACTCTGGAAAAGTAGGTGAAGTGGGGGAGGGGTGATGAGCTCATCGCTTAGTGGAAAAAATGTTGCCCCCTTTTAGCATGGAAATGTCCTCACTTTGCCTGCCTTCCATGCTGTGCCCTACTGTGGAACTCCTTCACTTGTTTGATTTTGGTTTTATCATTTTGAGGCACTCTGTCTTGATTGGTGGAGAGGAAAGGTAGAACCCAGCTTTTACTCTGGCACCATCTTGAACAGGAATCCCCAGATATGTTGATTTCCAGGCCAGTAAATTCAGGGTCATTTAGGTTAGGGGATATCTAGGTGGAATAGTGGATAGAGTACAATGCCTGAAGTCAGGAAGAATCATCTTCCTACATTCAAATCGGACCTCAGACCCTGTCTAGCTACATGTGACCCTGGGAAAAACACTAAACTCTATTTGCTACAGTTTCCTCATCTGTCAAATGAACTGAAGAAGTAAATGTCAAACTAGTCCTTTATCTTTGTAAAAAAAACAGATGGGCTGAGAAAGAATAGATGACTAAAAAATGACTGGGAAACAGCAACAAAATCTGAAATGTAGGTTACCTTTCTGAATGCACTAACTGGTCATATAACATAGATTTGCAACATGTTTTCAAACATTTTAACATACACAGCATTTTTGATCCAGCTTGCAAAATTTGAAATGACTCCTCACTTTCTAGCTTTCTAACATTTATACCAACCTGTATGATTACATTTTATCTCTTTAAAATCTTTATGATGATGATGAAAACAAGTATCAAGAGTAATTAATAAAAATATAAGAATAAAGTAGGCAGACTTTTGCTACAGATGATCTATAATAGATCTTACATCACAGCACAAAAAATGGCTGAGAGACATAGAGAACACAAGATGCCTCTTTATTTATTGACTGATTATTAGAGAAACATTTAATTTGGTGAGGAAAATGAAGCACTAAAGGTTCTTTTCTAATATCATGGTTCCAATTTATGTGTTCAAATCATACAAGATTCTTTTGTAGATACAACTTTGTTTTATGATCCTCTTACTGGCAAAATCAAATAATGCACTTAGCAATATCCTTTGAAAGGTGACAAACACTCTCACAACACATGCCCTATATAAAGACAAAATGGAAATCACTATACACAGTGTTGTTCTCCAAATGCTTTTAGTTGTGAATGATTTATACTACTTGCCCATGGATGTAAGACTTCCTGATACTTGCAGATACTTAAAAGATAATATCTGATAGAATGTAAATTCTTTGAGAAGTTTACTGCCCCTTCATTTACTGACCTAGAAATCAACATATCTCTATAATCTGGCAATTTATTTTTATTTTTTACAAATAGGATCAGACCTTAATTATACAACAAATATTAGCATTAAGGAGAAAATAAAAATGTTTTCTTTATTTTGGAGAGGGGTAATACTTTTTTGCATTTAAAAATTTTACATTATTACTTTTTACAAATCAAGACACATCACATTAATTGGAAATTCAATATTATATAATTGTTACATTAGATGAAGACTTTGCATTTCTTCAAGGGAATGACTTTTTATAACTTCTTTGATGAAACAACAAGCAACAGAACAGAGAAAACAGATTTATATAGAGTTTGGGAAGATATCCAGTAAAGACAGATCAATTGAAGGGCATTTAAGGATAGAACTGAAAGAAAAAATGGAAAATGTCCATGAAGAGCTCTACAATAAATTCTTTTCTCCATCAGTTATAGTGTGAGCCACCACATTTGAACTTCAACATCAATCCCTAAGGTGCCACATAAGAAAGCAGAAGTTGTTGAGCTAAAATTATGTAATTATATAATGTCTAAAGAATTCTAAGCATCACTTGTAAGACTATAGAGGTTCTCGGTAGGAGTGAGTAGATTGAAAATGAAGCATATTGCCCAACTCCTGACAGAAAGGAGAAGAAATTCAAATACTGAATGAGATTTGCATCGCTGGATGTGATCAAATTGGGAATTTGATTTTCTGAATTGTGTTTCTTTATTTTAAGGGTTTTCTTATTTGAAATTTTTTATTATTCAATTAATTAGGAGGAGGCAGTGAGTGAATAAATGATTGCTAGAAATAATTCATTATTTTTAAAATCTTAATCAAGAGCTTCTTCCTCAGTATGGCAGCTCAGAACACTTCAAAACAGCTAGCTGAAATACACCTTCTTGTCTATCTATTTATACCTCTAAGAAAATACACTACAATCTTGCATCATCTCAGGGACCATGCCATGGGATGATATTATTGATGTGCCTCTGCTATAATAAAGACACTCCTATTACTACAACCTTTTGGCTTAATTCTAGCCTAGCATTACACCAAAATTCACACTCCAGCAGTCTGTTTTTTGGTGAGATTCTAGATCACACAAGTGTTTGAAAGTAACAGCTTACTCCTTCCCAAAACATTTGCCATCATGTCAACGTGACCTTAAAGTGGTAAAGCATTTATTTGTATGACTCCTTGGAGGCAGGGCCTTCTGTATGTCTAGAACACTGTGAGTCTTTAGGAAATATTAAACAGAAATGCTATGTCCGGTACTTTTAGTCCAACAGATTAAAAATTACCAGCAGAAATCAGCTATGACTTTGATTTTCATTTCCTCTACTGAACTTTTTTCCATATTGTTAGCCAGATGTTGTATTTTAAGTCAGAAGTGATATATTTGGAGGGTGGGCCTAGCTATAATGGGAGGGGGAAAGGACAGATTCCAAGAGAAGAGGAATGGGATTTTGGATCAGAAGAAAGATAGAAAATAGGAGAGGATAAAAAGAAAAACTATAGTTACTAGACTGAAGTAAGGGAGTGCTAAGAGCCTAAATATTTTTCAAACCCTCACCTTCCATCTTAGAATCAATACTGTGCGTTGGGTTTCATGACAGACGAACAATAAGGGTTAGACAATGGGGGTTAAGTGACTTGGCCAAGGTCACACAGCTAGGAAGTGTCTAAGGCCAGATTTGAACATAGGACCTCCCATCTGTAGGCCCACCTCTTAGTCCACTGAGCTATCCCCAGAGCCCAAATATTAGAGGTAAGAATGAGAATATATTTTTCTACTAATCATTCAAGAAAACATTGTAGGAAAAGTTACTCCACAATCAAAGAATCTGGGTTCAAATACCAGCTTACTATAAATTACCTGTATTATATTAGGTAAGCCCCTAACCTTCCTTAAACATCAATTTACTTTTTCTATAAAATAAGGGGCATAATCTCTGAAGTCACTTGCAGTTTTAAATCAATGATCCTATGATTCATTCAACCAAGAATTTGAATATGTACTATGGAATCACTTAAATACATACATATATCTCGAAGCAGACAAGGCCATTTTTTATTCTTGAGGATTATAGTCCAGTTGGAAAACCAAATTTACTTTGATGATGTTACCATAGAACTAGGAGGTAAAAAAACAGTTTAAGCAAATGCCTGATAATTCAAACTCTGTACAGGGAACATAAAAGAAAGTGATTTATATAGCTACAGGCCAATCACTTAACTCTGATCCCATTGTTCATCCTTTGTTTTCAAAGAAAACCATTCACAGCACAGAATGGTGCTTGATTTACCAGGGAATTGGATTTAAGGTAGGCACTGTTAAATACTTGTCATCCTCACTCTCAGAGTCATCAAAATCTGGTGGCAATAACTAAAGATGGCTCAGGAAGCAGGGGATAATTATGACATCTTTGATGTCTGAACAAGCTCTAAGCACTCCACAGTGTCCACAGAAGCTGCCTTCATGCCTGTAGGACAACAAATTATTTTCATCCTCCTATTCCATTCCCTTATTTTGTGGAAGACACCTCCCTAACTTGTCAAAGGCTTTGAGGCATGTCACTTATTTTCAATCCAGTTTTGTCCATCTGTTGAGAAGATAAGTATGACTACTATACATACCGAAGCCTCTTGTAGTCAAAGGTGAAATCTGAGTGAGAGACAGATACCAAAGTTGAATGAATAGCCCTGAAAAGGGCTCGATACACCCTCACTCCAGAGGTGCTAGTCATCTTTGAGCATTGCAGAGCCTACAAAATTAGTGCTTCAAGACTGAGATTTCAAATTCCTTAATTTGATCCTTGAATATACTGAAGTCTGGAGCACCAAGGTGATTTAATCAGAGCTCAATTTTGACCCTAGATCTTCTTATTCCATATTATTTGACTCTTTCCAAAATATCATGCTGCTTAGGGAGTTCCTGTGAGGAAAATATTTTGAACAAACAGTCAAAAAAATCCTAACCATAGAAAATAATTATGTAGTCAAAGAGAAAGGCACAGACTCAGAAGAAGACAGTAAGATTAAAGCAGTCACAGTAAAAATTGCAAAGAAAATTGGCTCAGATTCTAGAAGAACTCAAAAAGGAATTCAAAAAAAGAGGCAGAAAAATGGGAAGAGAATTGAAAGTAATGGGAAAAGAAAATAACAGGTTAAATAGAAGAGCTGGCCAAATGGAAAAAAAAAGATGCAAAAAATCCAATCCAGAAAAGTTTCCCCAAAAGTAGAATTGTTCAAATAGAAAAGGAGGTTCAAAGCTCATGGAAAAAAAATGATTTCCTAAAAACAACTGATATGGAAAATAGATCCAGGAAAAATAATCTAAGAATTATTGGACTGCCTGAAAGCCATGATTTAAAAATAAAAAGGATAGCTATCATATTATAAGAAATTATCAAAGAAAACTATCCTGATATGCTTGAGCAAGAGGATAAAACAGAAATAGAAATTATCCATCAGTCACTTCCTGAAATAAACCACCAAATGACAACTTTCAAAAATATTATAGCCAAATTCAAGAATACCCAGGCCAAGGAGAAAACGTTGTAAGCATCCATAAAGAAAGAATTCAAATGTCATAGAGCCATACTTAGCATTACACAGGAGTTATAGTCTTCTACATTAAAGGATAAGAAGAGAATATGATATTCCAGAAGACAAAGGAACTAGGTTTGCCACCCAGAATCATCTAACAAGAAAAACTCAGTGAATTCTTTCAGGGGTAAGATAATTTTAATTTAGTAAAATAGGAGATTTCCAAGCACTCCTGATGAAAAGACCAGATGAAAACAGAAAATTTGATGTCCAAATAAAAGACTCAAGAAAAGCATAAAATGGTAAATAAGAAGGAGAAAATTTAAGGGTTTAACAAGTTTAAATTATTTATATCCCTACATGGAAAGATGATATTTCTAACTCTTAAATTTTTTGTCACCATTAGAGTGGGTAGAAGGAGTACACATAGACAAAGGGTGAGGAAGTAAGTTGATTAAGATGGCATGATATTTAAAAAAATTCAAGGAGTGAAAAAGAGAATTGCACTGAAAGAACAAGAAAGAGAAAGTTAAAATGGGATAAATTATATCATCCAAAGAGGCACACACACACACACACACACACACACACACACACACACACACACACACACACACACACACACACACATAAACCCATTACAGAGGAGAGGAGAATGAAGGTGGGGATGAGCAATGCTTAAACATTATTCTTATTGTAATTGACTCAAAGAGAGAATGACTGCCACGCTCACTGAGGTATAGAATCCTATATTAGTCTAAAAGAAATAGAAGAGGAATAAGATGGGGTGGTCATGGAGAGGAGAGAATTGGAAGGAGAAAGAAAATATTTGCAAGAATGGATAGAATAAAAGGAGAGAGAAAGAGGAGGATCAAAAGGGGAAAATAAGATGGAGGGGAATATACGTATGGAAATCATAACTGAATATAAATGGGATATACTCATCCTTCAAATGGAAATAGATAGCAGAGTGTATTAAGAACTAGAATCCTATGATATGTTGTTTACAAGAAAAACATTTGGGGTATGGAGACACACACAGAATAAATGTAAGAGTATGGAGTAGAATCTATTGTCCTTTTAGCTGAAATAAAAAAAAGTAGGAGTAACAAAGTTAAGGCAAAAAAAAGATTTAATTAAAAGAAATAAAGGAGGAATTTACATCATGATAAAGGGTATTATAAACAATGAAAATAATTTCAGTACTATACATATATCCATGAAATGGTATAGCCTCCATATTTTTAAAGGAGAAATTAAATGAGCTTCAGGAGGAAATGTATAGTAAAACTATACTAATGGGAACTTTTATCTTATCCTCTCACAACTAGATAAATCTAACCAAAAAATAAACAAGACATGAAGGAAATGAATGAAATTTTAGAACATTGGGATTTAATCGAACTCTGGATAAAACTGAATGGCAATAAAAAGGAATATACCTTCTTTTAAGCAATGCATGGTATGTACACAAAAATTGCCCATGTACTTGGGCATAAAAACTTCATCCAAAATAGAAAAGCAGAAATAATAGATGCATCCTTTTTGGATCATCATGCAACAAATCATATAATTGATAAGAATATAGGGAAATACAATTTAAAAATTAATTAGAAAATTAATAAACTAATTCCAAAAATGGGATGAGTCAAAGAATAAATCAATAAGTTCTTTAAAGGGATTAATAATGAGGAAATAACATATCAAAATTTATGGGGTATAGCCAAAGCCTTAATTAAAAGAAAATTTATCTCTGATTGCTTATATCAATAAATTAAAGGAAAGGCAGATAAATGAATTGGGCATTCAACTTTGAAAAATTGAAAAAGAACACATTTAAAAACCCCAACTAAAGATTAAACAAAAAAATCAAAGGAAAAATTAATAAAATTGAAATTAAGAGAAACATTGAACTAACATACAAGAGAAGGAGTTTGGTTTTATAACAAAATAAATAAAATAGAGCATTGGTTGATTTGATTAAAAAAGGAAAGAAGAAAATCAAATTACTAGTTTCAAAAATGAAAAGAATTAATTCACCACAAATGAAGAGGAAATTAAAGCATTTATTAGGAAGTATTTTGCCCAATTATGTGACAATAAATATGATAATCTAGGGGAAATGAATGAATAGTTACAAAAATATAAATGGCCCAGATTAACAAAAGAGGAAATAGAATACTTAAATTATCCCATCTCAGAAAAAGAAATAAAGCAATCACCAAGGAACTGCATGAGAAAAATCCACAGGGAAAGACAAATTCACAAGTGATTTCTATCAAACATTTAAAAAATAATGAATCTCAATACTATTTAAACTGTTAGATGAGATAGGCAAAGAAGGAGTTCTACCAAAAAAAATTCATGACAAGAATATGGTGCTGATACCTAACCCAGGAAAACCAAAAAGAGACCTGCTCCATCCTTGGCAACGATGCCCTTGCTCTGACATGTTAAAGGGTATCCAGGTGTTCTCTCCATATGTCTCTGTGACTCCTATGTCCTGCACTGGGGTGCACAGATCCAAGTCCACTAAATAATTTACTTCACACATAAGAATATATTGGGAAATTAATTGGTAAAAAAATTACTTGCGTACTGACCAAGAGACAGAAAGGAGGATCAGTGGAATACAATTGGGGTAAGTGACCGCAGCAAGACAGTCTATGATAAGCCCAAAGATCCCAGCTTTTGGGACCAAAATCCACTATTTGATAAAAACTGCTGGGAAAATTGGAAGACAGTATGGGAGAGATTAAGTTTGTATCAACATCTCATACCCTACACCAAGATAAACTCAGAATAGGTGAATGACTTGAACATAAAGAAGGAAACTATAAGTAAATTAGGTGAACACAGAATAGTATACATGTCAGACCTTTGAGAAAGGAAAGATTTTAAAACTGAGCAAGAGTTAGAAAAAAATCACAAAATGTAAAATCAATAATTTTGATTATATCAAATTAAAAAGGTTTTGTACAAACAAAACCAATGCAACCAAAATTATAAGGGAAGCAACAAATTGGGAAACAATCTTCATAACAAAAACCTCTGACAAAGGTCTAATTCCTCAAATTTACAAAGAGCTAAATCAATTGTACAAAAAAAATTCAAGCCATTCTCCAATTGATAAGTGGGCAAAGGACATGAATAGGCAATTTTCAGTTAAAGAAATCAAAACTATTAATAAGCACAGGAAAAAGTGTTCTAAATCTCTTATAATCAGAGACGCAAATCAAAACAACTCTGAGGTATCACCTCACAACTAGCAGATTGGCTAACATGACAGCAAAAGAAAGTAATGAATGCTGGAGGGGATGTGACAAAGTTGGGACATTAATGCATTACTGGTGGAGTTGTGAATTGATCTAACCATTCTGGGGGGCAACTTGGAACTATGCCCAAAGAGTACTAAAAGACCCTTTGATCCAGCCATAGAACTACTGGATTTGTACCTCAAAGAGATAAGGAAAAATACATGTAAAAATGTTCATAGCTGTGCTCTTTCTGGTGGCAAAAATTGGAAAATGAGGGGACACCTTTCAATTGGGGAATGGCTGAACAAATTCTGGTATATGTTGGTGATGGAATACTATTGTGCTGAAAGGAATAATAAACTGGAGGAATTCCATGTGAATTGGAATGACCTCCAGGAATTGATGCAGAGTGAAAGAAGCAGAACCAGGAGAACCTTGTACACAGAGACTGACACCCTGTTAAAATCGAATGTAACGAACTTCTCCATTAGTGGCAATACAGTGATTCTGATCAACCTGGAGGGATCTATGAGAAATAACACTATCCACATTCAGAGGAAAAACTGTGGGAGTAGAAACACTGAAGAAAAATAACTGCTTGATTACATGGGTTGAGGCGGATACGATTGGGGATATAGACTCTAAATGATAATCCTAGTGCAAACATCAACAACATGGAAATAGATTCTGATCAAGGACACATATAATACCCAGTGGAATTGTGCATTGGCTATGGGAAGAATGGGGGTAGGGGAGGGAGGGAGAGAATATGATTTTTGTAACCAAGGAATAATGTTCTAAAATGACTAAATAAATTTTTAAAAAATATATTTGCCAAAAAAAAAAAGAAAGTGCAAGAAGTCACTGAGCAGTCTCCTTTCTTCCCTGCTGTTCAAAGAGATTGACCAGTTTTTGAGGAAGCAATTTCCTCCATTTTCTTGGGACAGAAATTCAGGAAGATTATGAGGACAGATTGAACTCAGAAACTCTCATCCCTGTGGGGGAGTAAGAGGAGAAAGCAGCCAGCAGTAAGCGTGGTTTCTTTTTGCTCAAATTTGCTTCTGATTATTACCAGAGTCCTTTGTCTTTCCCTTAAGGAAAAGACCAGGCAGCTAGCTGGGTGCAACAGAAGACAGAATGGCAAACTAAAAGTCAGAAAATGCTTATACTCAAGATACTGACTGTGACAATGGCTGAGACACAGCCCCTTGGCTACAGTTTATTTATTTATTCAAGAACAAGAAAAATAATAATTAAAGTAGGCTTATTACTGATACAGAATGTTATTAATTAACATGGCTAGATTAAAAGAAAAATGGGTATTAGGGAAATGTATCAGAATTTCTAAAGTTTAAGAGTAAAAAAAGCAATCCCATCAATAAGGAACTCCATGCCACAGGAATGACATTTATAGGAGTCAGATTCTAATATATTTTAAGTTCTTTGGAATAATTCCAGGAAAACTAAACCATGTCCCCAAATTATGTGTATAGAGCTCTATTTTAAGGGAAATGGGAGTAGGTAGATGACTCAGTAGATTAACAGCCAGTCCTAGAAAAAAGTGGCCCTAGGTCAAATCTGGTCTCAGACATTTCCCAGATTTTAAACTTTGGACTAGTCTCTTAAACCCAAACACCTAGCCCTTACTGTCCCAATTCACAGTAGTCTTTCTAAGCAGAAGGTAAAGTTTTAAAGAAATAAGTGAAGATAGACTAAATAGTATTGTGTGCTAATAATATAGTACAGTGAATAGAGTGCAAGAAGCAAAGGAAAGTGGTAAATGTTGGAGGGGATGTGGCAAAATTGGAACACTAATCCACTGCTGGTGGAGTTGTGAATTGGTTCAACCATTCTAAAGGAAAATTTGGAACTATGTTGTAAAGGGCTTTAAAAGAATGCCAACCCTTTGACCCAGCCATTCCACTATTGGGTTTGTACTCCAAAGAGATAATAAGGAAAAAGACTTGTACAAAATTACTTATAGCCATGCTCTTTGTGGTGGCAAAAAATTGGAAAATGAGAGGTTGTCCATCATTTGGGGAATGGTTGAAAAAATTTTGGTAAATGATGGTGATGAAATATTATTGTGCTGAAAGAAATAATAAACTGGAGGAATTCCATGGGAACTGAAAAGACCTCCAGGAATTGATGCAGAACAAAAGGAGCAGAACCTTGAGAACATTGTACACGGAGACTGATACTTTATGGCACAATCAAATGTAACAGACTTTTCTACTCATAGCAATGCAATGACACAGGACAATCTAGAGGAACTAATGAGAAAGAACACTATCCACATCCAGAGAAATAATTGTGGAAACAAAAATGTGGAAGATAACATATGATCAATCACATAGTTCAATAGGGATATGATTGGGGTTTTGATGTTAAAAGATCACTCTACTACAAATATAAATAACATGGAAATAGGTTTTTGAACAATTATATATGTATAACCCAGTGGAACTGCTTGTCAGTCTTGGGAGGGGAGAGTTAAGGGGATGATGGAATCATAAATCATGTAACAATGGAAAAATATTCTAATTTTTTAATGCTCTTAAATTCCTAGGTCAAGAGGATAGTTCAAAACAAAAGCTGTATTAGCTAAAATATTTTTAAATGAGAATGCTGATACTTTAACAAATTAGGGTAACATTCAAAGATTTTCTTATAGAATCTCCTGTCTTGGAGGAAATATGGGAATCTCAGGCTTCTTTCCTCTCAGAGGTCCATACTACATTTCCCTGAGTGAAGATTAAACAGCACAGGCTTCCTTCATATGACAAATATTAGATAATATATGAAAAGCACTTAGCAAGTGCTATATAAATGTTAGACATGGGTATTAAAATCATTCCTAACATGATAAATAGATCAATATCCCAATATCATGTGAAAATTTTGCCTCATTCATCAGCAAATTGTAAATGAGAAGCATAGCCTTATGTCTCTATCACACTGGAAGAAGCGGAGGATGCAATGCTACAGGTGACTGGAGGTCATTGAAGGGGATTGCATATCCCCTTAACCCACTGTCAGGATCTCTTCTCTTTCTTAACTAACATATCTCTTGATTATTCTTTGAGTTCCATTCTCTTCTATCACCTGTTTTTGCACTGAGAGGAAAAATTCTACTTTATACCCTTGTTATGAACAAACTCAAATTGCAGTAAATATTTACCCACTCTCCCCACTTTCCTTCTAGCTAGTTAGCTACTTTTTATTAAGGTTCTTGAGAGCAAAGATCATGGGTTTTTTTTGTCTTTTTAATTCTAGCTCTTAACATTAGGCCTTGTATATAATAGACATTTAATAAATATCATTTGAATTTAATTAAATTGATCTCTGTCAATGTTATGTATATGCTGAGCTGCCTTTAAGAGTCAGATTTGCCATATTTTGAAGAACAGTCAATAATACCTATAGGTCCTCTAGAGAGTTTATTTTCTGAAGTTCCACAATCCTGGCAATTCTAAATGACCAAGATTTATGTGACCATAAGTGAGACTGTTCTGGAATGAATAAGATCTTATAGTTTAGAAATCCTCAAGCTATTCTCTAAACAAAGATGTGGGAAACTATTAATGTTTATATTGAAGATTCCCAAGAGGGAAGCAGGGTAGGTTTTTTTAATTCATTGCAGAATATGAATGGTAATATCATGTGAAATTCCTACCAAAGTCCTCATGTAACTACATGGAATATAACAGCTGTGAACTCAGTCCTGAAGGTCAAGAAAATGTTGAAGTGTTGAGGAAGTAGGCAAACATCTTACCTATTTTTCCTACTTCTCCTAAAAGCTACTGCTAAAATTTTTAAAAATGAAAACAATAAAAAACCATTTTAGTTGTGCTGGGAAAGTATTCTGAAAACAAGATTAGCATATGTAAAACTGAAATTATAATCTTAATTTCTCACGCTTACTCCTTTTTTTAGATTTCTTTATGTAGGCCCCTTTCCACTCTTACTTTCCTGCCATTACCCAATTCCATTTGTCTTTGGTTCCACCATTTTTATTGTCCCTGGAATGAGATTAGTTATGTATTATTGTCAATTTGATTTCCTTAATATCCCTTGCTTCCATCCTATCTTAGGATTCTGTCAGCCACATCATTTCCTCAGAAATGCATTATCTTTTCAAAAATCTATTATTTCTTTATTGTTTATTCTGTGGATTTTTATAATAGCTTTCTAACTAACTCTTTAATGCCAACTTCTTATTGCCCTTCCAGGTTGATATAAAGCTCATCCTTCTGAACCACAGGTATGATAATAACATTCTGTTACCCAAATTTTTCCTGTTGCTTATTAAGTAAAACCCAAAGGCCTTAGCATGATTTTAGAGCCTTTCACAATCTAACAGTTTTCTTTTTTCAATCTTATCTTGCATTATTATTTCTCACATACTTTGTATTCCATTTAAACTGAACGACTACTCACCATCACCCACATACCCTTCTCTCTCTCATTTAAAAACTCATATCCTTCCCCATATTTGGAATACTGTGCTCTAGCACAGGGCAAACTTATAAGTTCTTGGAGGGAGGGTGGCTGAGTTCAACACAGACTTAACCCTAAGAGACTCTAGACTTGGAATACTTAGAGGCTAAGAAAACATTGAGATAGGGTGTGGAGCTTGGGGAGAGGGGGCGGCTCACAGCAAAACACCACAGAGCACTGAAAAAAGCCCTCAGGCTAAAACCTCTCCATCATTAAACACAGAGTCTTTCCTATACTCCATACTCAGACCTCTTCCAGGCAATCTTTAAGTTCTCAGGGGCTGGACCTGCCCATAAGAACAGCAAGACTAGGGACACCATGAGGCTGAGGAAACATGGAGATAGGGCACAGAGCTTGATTCAAAGCAAAGCATGACAGAGACCCAAAAATAGCCTCTGAGTTAAAACCTCTCCTCTGCTCAATGCAGAGACTTGCCTACACTCTACACCCAAACTTCTGCAAGGCAATCTTTAATTTCTTGGGGGCTGGACCTACTTCTAAGAGCAACTGGACAATGCTGAGGATTGGGAAAAATATCCTCAGGGCAAAAACCTCTCCAGAGCCCAATACAAAGATTACCCACATTCCGCACTTAGACATCTGGCCAGGAAGGAACAAGGCAATTGCCACCAATTCCTAGGAACTAAAATCCACAAACACAAAAAATACCAAGAAGAAAAGGTTAACCCTTGATCATTTTTTATGCAGAAAAAAAACCCAGACTAAAGAAGAGACAGCAGAAGATGACAATTAAACACACCCAAACCTACAGAAAAAAAATGGAAATTGGTCACAAGTTCTTGAAGACTTTAAATCTGAGATTGTCAGAAAAGTGGAAGAAATGTGGCAAGAAAAGTGGGAAATAGTTCAAAAAGAAAATAACAGTTCAAAAGACAGGATCTCCCACTTAGAAATGGAAGCCAAGAAATCAAATGAAATAATAAGCAAACTGAAGACCATAAATGACCTGCTAGAAGTCATGAGATGCAGGATAGATCAAACCAAAAAGGGAAATCAAAACATCTTAGCTGAAAACCAGTCATTAAAAACTAGAATTAGGTAAGTAGAAGCTAATGACAGTAGCTCACAAGACAGTAACAATTAATAAAGCAAAGTCAGAAGAATGACACATTAGAAGGGAACACAAAATATCTCACTGAGAGGGTGGTTGATCTTGAAAATAGATCTGAGACAGACAATTTGGGAATCATAGGCCTACCTGAAAACCAGGAAACAAACAGAAACATTGACATCATACTACAAGAAATTATCCAAGAAAACTGCCCTAAGATTTTGCAACAAGAGGGCAAAATAGATATTGAAAGAGTCCATAGAGCTTCCAAGCTAAGAAGAAAATATTACAAGAAGCCAGAAAGAGACATTCATATATTAAGGAGCACCAATAAGGATTACACAGGATCTGGAAGCCTGCACACTATAAGACTGCAAGACTTAAAATGTGATATTCAGAAAGACAAAAGAAATGGGTCTACAACCAAGGATCACCTATCAATCAAAGCTGACTATATACTTCCAGGGGAAAGTATGTGCATTCAACAAAATAGAAGATTTCCAAATATTTGTAAAGAAAAGTCCAGAACTAAACAGAAAATTTGACATTGAAATATAAAAATAAAGATAAACATGAAAAGGTAAATAAGAAAGAGAGAGGTCTTATATATTTTTTTTCATTAAGGGCCTCAAAAAGGCCAATTTGTTTATATTATTATATGGAAAAATTTTATTTGTAATTGTCAAAAATTGTATTTAAGATTATAGAAGTTAGAAGAATTATCCACAGGTAGAGATTGGGGTACTAAAGTGGTTTAACATCATATATTTAAAAAAGAATAAGAAAGAAAGGGGTATGGTGGTGGGAGAAGATGGCACCAAGAAAAACTTGAAGAAATAAGAAAATTAGGATAATTTATACTACAAAAAAAGGCACATGGGCTGGGAAGGGGAAAAATACCACCATAAGAAGGAGAGGAAGAGAGTGCTAAAAGGTAATACTTAAACCTTACTCTCAATGAAATCAATTCTGGGAGGGAAGAGCATTTAGATCCATTGGGGTATCAAATTCTATCTTACCTTATAGGGAAGTTGAAAGGGGAAGACTAGGGTGGGGGAATTTTAAAAGAGGGGAGAGAAAGAGAGGGATAAGGAAATTTAATTGACAGTAGAAAAATAAAGGGGGAATAAAAAGGGAAGAGGAGGAAAGGGAGGGAAGGAAGAGAAGCAAGACTAGGGAGGGACAGTGAGTGGGGTTACTTAAAAATACCCCAAAAGAAAAGTAAGAGAGGAATAAGAAGTGAGGGGGTAGAAAGGAAAGTAAATTAAGATTGGGGATTAAGAAGACTGATTAAAAATAGAACACTAGTATAGAAGGAAATAGTGAAAGATGAAAGGGCAGAACAAGGAGAGAAAATCAAAATATTGGGGAATACACAAGTAGTCATCATAACCTTGAAGGTGAATGAAATGAACTCACCTGTAAAGTAGAATCAAATAGCAGAGTGGATTAGAAACCAAAATCCTACCATATGTTGTTTACAAGAAACACCTGAGGCAGGTAAACACACACAGATTAAGGGTGAAAGGCTGGCACTAAATCTATTGGGCTTAAAATGAGAAAAAAAGGCAGAAGTTTCAATCATGATATCTGACAAAGCTAAAGTAAAAAAATAGATCTGATTAAAAGTGATAGGGAAGGAAATTATTTCCTGATAAACGGCAGTATAAATAATGAGGAAATAAAAGTAATAAACATGTATGCACAAAATGGTATAGCATCCAAATTTCTATAGGAGAAATTAGAGGAGTTGAAAGAGGACATAGATGATAAAACTATACTAGTGGAAGACCTGAATCTTCCTCTTTCAGTTTTAGATAAATCAAACCAAAAAAATAAATAAGAAAGAGATATGAATGAAATCTTAGAAAAATTGGAGTTCATAAATATATGGAGAAAAATAAATGGGAACAAAAATGAAATACACCATCTTTTCAGAAGCACATGGTACATTCACAAAGATTGAGCATGTACTAGATCATAAAAACATGGTAAACAAGTGCAAAAGAGCAGAAATAATAAATGCAAACTTTTCAGATCATAATGCAATAAAAATAATAATTAGAAAGGGTACATGGAGAGGCAAATAAAAAATTAATTGGAAATTAAATAATATGATTCTCCAAAATCGGTTAGTTAAAGAACAAATCATAGAAATAACTAAAAATTTCATTGCAGAAAATGACAATGATGAGACATCCTTTCAAAATCTATGGGATGCAGCCAAAGCTGTACTAAGGGGGAAATTCATATCCTTGAGTTCATATATTAACAAATTAGGGAGGGCAGAAGTGAAAGAATTGGGTATGCAAATTTAAAAAATAGAAAGTAAAAAAATTAAAAATCCACAGATGAAAACTAAATTACAGATCCTAAAAATTAAAGGTGAAATTAATAAAATTGAGAGTCAAAGAACTATTGAATGCATAAACAAGACTAGTAGCTGGTACTTTGACAAAAAAAAAACAAATAAAATAAACAAAGTACTGGTCAATCTAATTAAAAAAAGGAAAGAAGAAAACCAAATTGACAGTATCCAAGATGAAAAGGGAGACCTCACCTCTAATGAAGAGGAAATCAAAGCAATCATTAAAACTATTTTGCCCAATTATATGGCAATTAATGTGGCAATATAGGTAATAAGGATGAATATTTGCAAAAATATAAATTGCTTAGATTAATGGAAGAAGAAATAGAGTACTTTAATAACCCCATATCAGAAAAATAAATTAAACAAGCCATCAAAGGATTACCTAAAAAAAATCCCCAAGGTCTGCTGGATTCACAATTGAATTCTATCAAACATTCAAAGAACAACTATACCCAATATTATACAAACTATTTGACATAATAAACAAAGGAATTCTACCAAATTCCTTTTATGACACAAATATGGTACTGATTTAAAGCTAAGTAGAACAAAAACAGAGAAAGAAAACTACAGACCAATCTCCTTAATGAACATAGATGTGAGAATCTGAAATGGAACCCTATCAGAAAGTCTCCAGCAAGTGATCAGGGGGTAATTAATTATGATCAGGTAGGATTTATACCAGGAATGCAAGGATAGTTCAATATTAGGAAAACCATTCACATAATTGACCCTATCAACAAACAAACCAACAAAAATAACAAGATTATCTCAATACATGCAGAAAAAGCCTTTGACAAAATTCAACACTCATTCCTATTGAAAACACTAGAAAGTATAGGAATAGAAGGGTCTTTCCTAAAAATAATAAACAGTATATATCTAAAACCATTAGCAAACATCGTCTGCAATGAGGATAAACTAGATGCTTTCCCAATAAGATCAGGAGTGAAACAAGGATGCCCATTATCGCCTCTATTATTTAACATTGTACTAGAAACACTAGCAGTAGCAATCAGAGAAGAAAAAGAAATTGAAGGCATTAAAATAGGCAATGAGGAGACCAAGCTATCACTCTTTGCAGATGATATGATGGTCTACTTAAAGAATCCTAGAGAATCAACTAAAAAGCTAGTGGAAATAATCAACAACTTTAGCAAAGTTGCAGGATAAAAAATAAACCCACATAAATAATCAGCATTTATATATACTTCCAACTCATCCTAGCAGCAAGAGTTAGAAAAAAAATTTCCTTTAAAATCACCCTAGACAATGTAAAATAATTGGGATTTTCTCTTTCAAGACAAGCACAGAAACTATATGAACACAACTACAAAACACTCTCCACACAATTAAAACTAGATCTAAATAATTGGAAAAGCATTAATTACTCATGGGTAGGACAAGCTAACATAATAAAAATGAAAATCCTACCCAAACTAATTTACTTATTTAGTGCAATACCCATCAAACTACCAAAAAACTTTTTTTTCTGAATTAGAAAAAAACAATAACAAAATTTATTTGGAAAAATAAATGATCAAGAATATCAGGGGAAATAATGAAAAAAAAGTGTGAAGGAAGGTGTCATTGCAGTACCAGATCTTAAACTATACTAGCCTTGCATATTAAACTGTACAATAAAGCAGTGGTCATCAAAACAACATGGTACTGGCTCAGAGGCATCAGAGAGGGAAAGAACATGAGTCTTTTAACCATGGAAAAATATTGTAAATCTTCTAATTAAATAAAATTTGTAAAAAAAAAAAAGACTGGCAAACTAAATGTAGATACTCCTCCCTCTGCATCTCCATTATTACTGAAGAATGGCAGAATGTAATTGAGAATAGCAGTAGCAGATGCAATTAGTAGAGATGCTCATCAGAAAACATCACCGTAAAAAATACAAAAAAAGCAATTCTCAAAGGGCATTCATAGATCTGTAGTATACAATGACTGATCTGCTCTCCATACACTTGCCCCATCATCCATGTTCTGTTATGTGGCATTTAAAAGAGTGGGAGTCATAAACTGTAGTGAGATAAAATGGTTGAGGGTCATAAACTGTAGTGATTAAAATAGTGGAAGACTTAAATTGTAGTATATATAAGAATGGATGAGTAAATGTGTGACCACAGAAAAATATGTTTTCACTACAGTGTCTTGTTTTTAAATCAAATATAAGGTGGTCGCCAGGGAAATATTCCCAATTATTAAATATATACCCAAGTCAACTGGGTTTTATAGAGATTTAATTAATACTACAATGAGGAATTAAAGAAAGAGAGAAAGAGTAAGAAAAGAATAAGTATGAAGGGCCTTAAGCCAACATGGCCTAGACCTGAGTCTTAAAAGAGAGATCAGTCAGTCCTTAATCACTCACCACAAGATTTGTTCAAGTGAAGATTCAGGGGGACAGAGTCTCTCCAGAGGGAGTTCCAGCCAGAGTCAGCCTCCCTTGAAAGACCTCATTAGAGATTGTCTCTCAAGACCTCTATATATCAAGAGCTCTTTTCTTATATAGCAGATTTTCTCCTATGTTACCTCCCCTAAGTTCTTCCATCTACCAATCACAGTAGACGTTTTCCAAAGGACGGCCCATTCTGAATTCACACCTGAGTAGATTAATCCTTTTAGTAATCCACACCTGAGTAGGTTAGAATCTCTGTGTAAGTTTTTTCCTCTTTGCTCCTTTTAAATTCACAAGTTGCCTGACCTTTATAGGTACTTAGTACCACTTTGTAATAATTCTAAAAATAGGCATAGCTTAAGTATGGGTTTAATTAAGTACTTTTCATTGTTCTGTAAGAAGTTTTCTTCCCTAAAGCAGTCTTAAGTATGGGTGGAGTAGAGGTCTTCCCATTTCTGATTTAAGTAGAGTTCTCACATTTTAGATCTAAGTAGCTTCATTGTTTAAAATGGGGAATGGTCCCTAATAGGGAATTGTCCTAATGGAGAATTCCCAAATGGGGAATTTTTTAACATTCACAAGTCTGAGAAATTTCAAGATTCACACTTATCATATGTTGTCCTTTCATGTCATATGTTTTCCTTTTATGGTATATGAACTTATGGATTAGTATTAGGGAAACATCCTCAGTTTCCACCAAGGTTGTGGAAGATTTTTGTCTCATCTTGTGATGAAATTTCTTCAAATTTTTGAATCTTCTGATTACATATAATATATCAGACTGGTTAGAATTGGCTGATGGAAGAAACACATTGCTCAAGACTCATGAAATATATAATTTTAATATATATTAATAATAATATTAATATATTAATAATAATAATAATAATAACATGTCATTAATTGGGGAGTGGGGAAGAAAGCTGGATACATATTAGGAGGTAGTTAAGGATTATATATACTTATAGCCTCCTTTTGTTTCTGGGAAATTATGACTTACTTGTAACTAGGTTAAATTCAGAAATCCTCTCAGAGTCTTTAGAGCTTAAGTTAATTCATGATCTCATCACTGCAGACATGAAACACCTCAATGTCTTCTAATTTTTTGTGATTCTTATTTATGTCTTTCTATAAACCTTATATAGACTGAATTTACATTGGTGTGTAAAAACAAATTATATTCTTAGATTTGTGTATGTATCTCTACCTACCTACCTACCTACCTATCTATCTATCTATCTATCTATCTATCTATCTACCTATCTCCCCTTTTAAATATTATTAATCTAGATGTTAGTTGCAGATACTAAAGTCTAATCACTGTTTCCATAACTAGAGTGGCAGAGGGGGCTGGTGGGAAGACCCCATGCTTAATCTCCTAAACTTAAATCTCTTACCACCAAATAGCAGTACCACAGTGAATATACTTAGGAAGTAACAAAGAAAAACATTTAGTCAAGTCATAGACAAACAGAAATCAAAGAAAGTATAAATAGGAAAAACTATACCTAGCAATATATTGAAGGAGATCCCCTATTGGCATTTAGGTAACAACTCAATTAAAACCATCCTGGATTTATACCAAATACACAGGGATGATTTATTATAAGAAAAACTTAATGTAGGCTTCTAACTTATTCTCATTACAGATGATGGTTTTAGGTGTACATATTTCTTTTCATTCAAAGGGAAAAAATCTATTTATTCTGACCAAAATAAACCCAAGAACTATATGAGGATAATTATAAAACACTTTCAAGTCAGATTTAAATAATTAGTAGTAATATTAATTGTTTGTGAGTAGGGAAGAACCAATAAAATTAAAATGATAATCCTACTTAAGCTACTTATTCAATGTCATCCCAATTAAATTACCAAAATAATTATTTTATTGAACTAGAAAAAAATAAATGAAATTCAGTTGAAAGATCAAAAGGTAAAGAATATCAACAAAATAAGTGAAAAAATTATAAAGGAAGGAATACAAGAAGTGCCAGATTTTAAACTGTTTTGTAAAGAAATAATTATTAAAATTATCTGGTGATGGCTAAAAAAATAGAAAAGTTGATCAGGATAACTGAACACAGATAAAATAAACAGCAGTAAAAGATTATAGTAACCATGTATTTGAAAAAACATAGATTCATGTTTTTGTGATAAGAAATCACTATTTGGTAAAAAAAAATGTTGGTACAACTGGAAAGTATTCTGATAGATACTAGGTATAAAACAATATCTTATTCTATTTGCCAATGTAAGATTAAAATATATGCATGACTTAATCATAAAAAGAGGTATCATATGTAAATTAGAAGAACAAGAATGATATCATCCATCATATTTATGGATAGGAGAAGAATTTGTGAATAAACAAGAGAGAACATTGTGAGACAGAAAATTGTTAAAGTTAGTAGTAGTAGTAGTCTCTAGGTAACTGAGGATGACTATTTTCTTTGTGTGTTTTTGTACACAAAGACACTTGTGCATGAAGATTTAAGTGGAAAAGTCGATGCACAGAGACAGTCCCACTCTCTCGGCATTGGAAGCCTGGGTCCAGTGGCATGAAAAGTCATTACATCTGGAGACTTCCTCAGCTGCATTGGATGGCCATGTTGTCTTTTGTGCTCCAACATGCCCTAAGCACTCCACAGTGCTTTGCTGCATCGCCATCTCAGCCATTGAACCTTCTTGTTGGTTTCTTCCACCTGTTCGACTGAAGCAGTCTTCACATGCTGGGTGAGCAAAGCCCTAGTTCACCAGGGGTTCACGACGACCCACGCCATTGCCCAGGGTGTGGCCACTGCCGCATGCTAGCAGCTACTAGGAGTCACAAGTGAGAGCTGGGTGTCAGGTGAGGGTCAGAGGCTGGAGAGCTGCCCTAGGAGGGCACGACAAGCCCTCCATATCAAAGATATTACTCCTTCCTGAGCACCCCATAAACCCCATTGTTAAAGTTAATCATATTTAAATGTAAAAAAGGTTTTGTACAAGTAAAACTAGTGCAGACAAGATTATACGGAAAATAGAAAACTGTCAGAAAATATTATAGACAATTTTTCAGATAGAGGTCTTACTAAAATATTTTTAAAACTTTGTCAAATAATATGAACCATTTCTCAATTTATAAATAGACAAAGGATATGAACAGACAGTTTTTGGATAAAGAAATCAAAACTATGTATAACCATATGAAAAATGCTCTGAATCACTATTGATTAGAGAAATACAAATCAGAATAAATATGAGATATTTCACACTATGAACTAAAAATTCTTTTGATTATTCTTTTAGTTTTTTTTCCATATTTTATAAAACCAAATAAAATAACCATTTCCATCTACAAAGATAAAGAAGATTGTACAAAAATAAAATAATGAATCTAATATGGTTAGCTTGCTTTTCTTCATAACTACAAAATAAATTCCACACAAAACTTTCAATGTTTTACTGTCTGTCTCTGGTTCCTTTTGGATATTCCATTATTTTCTTTATTCATTATTTTCTTTATTATTTCATAGAATTTATCTGCAAGTGTCCCAGTCCCTCTTCAGCCTCCATACATCACATAAGGTATCTTCCAGTAGACAGACATGTTCATACAAATTAAAGCTTATGTTTCCACCTTTCAGTTCACTCTCTGGACATTACATTCACAATTTACTCTTCCAATATTAATTCTATTGCTATATCTATGAATTATGTACTCTTGGGCCTACTCATTTTATTATTCTTTATCCCTTAAAGTTCTTTCAAAGTTTTTTTTTAATTAGCCTTCTCATCATTCCTTAAATTGCTAGTAGTATTCCATTACAATCATACACCACAATGTTTAGCCATTTCCCAAATTATGGACATCCTCTCTGATTTCTGTTTTTTTTTTTTGCCAGTACAAATAAAGCTACTATAAATATTTTACAACATATATTTTTTTCTTTTTCCCCTCATCTCCTTGGAAAATAAACCTAGCAATGGTATTGCTGAGTCTATGGGTCTATAGTTTCATAACTCTAGGTGTAAATCCAAACATCTTCAAAATAGTTGGATAAGTTCACAATTCCACCAACAGTCCCCACAACCCCTCGAATATTTTTCATTTTGATCTTTTGTCATTTTATCCAGTCTGATGGTATAAGATGATATCCCAGAATTGTTTTGGATTGCATTTCTTTAATCACTAATGATTTAGAGCATTTTTTCATATATAGATATATAACTGATTTCTTTATTCAAAAATCATGTCATTTATTTTGCCTATTTATCAATTGGGAGATGGGTCTTATTCTTATAAATTTAATAAAGTTCTCTATATATTTTAGATATGTGACCTTGCTATGAGAAGTTGTCTATAAAAACTTTTCCCCAAATTTTTACTTTTCTTCTAATCTTGGCAATATTTGCATAAAACTTTTCAATTAATGTTCTTAAAAATATTAATTTTACATTTCACCATGTACTCTATCTTTTGACTCATAAATTCTTCTCCTACTAATAAATTTGATAAGTAATATGTTCCCAATGCTCATTTACTATATCTCCTTTAATGTCAAGATTATGTACCTTTTTATATCTCATTTTAGTGAGTGAGGTAAGATATTAATCTATACCTAATTTCTGCCAAACTACTTTCCACTTGTCCCAACAATTTTTACCAAAAAGTGACTTCTTATTCCCAAAGCTTTGATCTATGATTTTGACAAATATATTAGTATAATCTTTTACTGTTGTTTGTTGTATGTCTATTTTGTTCTCCTGATCTACCTTTCTATTTCCTAGCTAACACCAGATTTTGACAATTACTGTTTTATAATACAGTTTAAAATCTGAGCCTGTTAGACCTCCTTTCTTTTTCTTTTTATTAATTCTTTTGATATTCTTGATATTTTGTTCTTCCAAATGAATTTTTTCCTAACAATAAAATATTTTTCCTAACTCAATAAAATATTTTCTGATGATAAAATAAAATTGAATAAGTAGATTAATTTTATGTAGGATTATCATTTTAATTATATTGACTCTGACCACCCATATTTCTCCAATTATTGGTATGAAGTATTTTATAATTATGCTCATAAAATGTCTGGGTTTGTTTTGGCATATATCTCCAGTATTTTATTCTATCTATGGTTATTATTGAATTAAATGATAAAAGGGGAAAGTGACAAATGTTGAAGGGGATGTGAAAAAATAGGGACACATACACTATCGGTGGAACTGTGAACTCATCTAAGCATTTTGAAGAGCAATATGGAATTATTCCCAGTGGGTTATAAAATTATGTATATCATTTGACTAAGCAATACCATTGTTAGCTTTGTTTCCTAAAGTGATCAGGGAAAAAGGAAAATAACCTCTATGTTCTAAAATATTTATAGTAACTCTCTTTGTATTGGTAAATAACTGGAAATTGAGAGTATTGCCATCAATTGAGGAATAGATAAATAAATTATGGCATATTATTGTGATAGAATATTGCCAACTTATAAGAAATTATGAGCAAGATAATTTAGGGAAAAATGGAAAGACCTACATGTAAGTATGAAGAGTGAAATGGACAGAATGAATAGAACATTATATACACAAATAGCAATATTGTTTGGAGAATAACTTGTGCATGTATCACTCCAGAGAAAGAACTGTTAAATAGAAATAAAACAAACAAGATATAATTTTATATGTACATATATCTTGTCAAATGAGGTCTTCTCTAGTATAAAGAGGATAGGGGTGGAGGAGATGCCTGGGAACTTTAATGTAACAAATAAATAGACTAATTTGTTAACTTAAAAAAAAGACAGAGGTCTATATCTCACCCAAAGGAAAGTTCTTGTAGTCCCTAGTGTAGAAGCTGCAAATAAAGGCATGATGGATACTACCAGCTCCTTTCATGTCAGCTTCTTCACCAACTCTTTTCCTCTAGCACCCCGAAGTGGGTTGCACTTGAAGATGCTACAAAAAGTGAAGAGACTTAAGTGACTCTCCAAGTAAAAAGAGAACAAAGATCTCCTCTCTCCTTCTCCAACCAACTTCACTTTACCCTCAACACAGACACAGGGAATTGATCTCTACCAGTTAGGGGACTATTCCAATTTAAAGGGCTGTTGGATTTGGTTTATATATGTATCTTTGTATATAGTTGTTTTCATTTTGTCTCCCATTAGACTGCAACCACTTGAAGGACAGTAATTATTCTTTTTTACTAATATAATTTGTTTCCAAGTATCTCAGCCCCTCCCTCCTTCTTCCCCTCATAGAAGACATCATCTGCCAAAAAGATAGGTTCTATAGATTATATCTTTCATGTTTCCATTTTTCAGTTCATTCTCTGGAGGTGAACATCCACAAGTTAGTCTTCAAATACCAAATCTTCATGAGCATATAATATCCTCTTGGTTTTACTCATTTCAATCTTCATGTTATGATGTAGTTCTTTCAGTATTCAAAAAAATTATCTGCACATCATTTCTTATGGCAAAGCAGTATTCTATCACAATCATTTACCACAATTTGCTTAGCCATTCACCCAATTGGTGGATATCCCCTTGATTTCCATATCTTTGCTACTACCTTTTCCTTATTCTCCTTGTGACATAGACCCAGCAATGGTATTGCTGAGTCTAAGAGTATACATAATTATATGGCTCTCTGGGCATAATTCCAAATTGCTCTCCAAAATAGTTGTATCATTTCACAGTTCCACCAACGGCACATTAGTGTCCCAACTCTTCCAAATTCCATCTAACATTTGTCATTTTGCCCATCCTATTTTTGCCTCTTTTTTGTATCTCCAACATTTATAGTGGTCGCCACATAGCAGTTGTGTATTAAAGGTTTGTTGACTTTTTAAGACAAAAGGAGACTTACTGAA
The DNA here is from genome assembly GCF_027887165.1 of Monodelphis domestica. NCBI lineage: Eukaryota > Metazoa > Chordata > Mammalia > Didelphimorphia > Didelphidae > Monodelphis > Monodelphis domestica. Next base: position 408,029,401 of record NC_077228.1, read on the forward strand.
TGAATTTGTTACCACTAAATTGATTGCTCTATTCTTAATTTTTTAATTAAGGGTATGCTTTTAGCGTTTCAGATAATTAAAAATCAAATTTTTAGCTTACTGTATTTATTTTCAATTAAGCATCTGGTTTCCCCCACCTCAGCCTAAGAAATGTCTTCAGTTTTCCTCCAATAGTTTCATATTCCAGATGAAATCCTCTACTGGATCCTGAAATGACAAAGTTTGCCCATCATCCTACCCTCAACTATAATCTATATTTACTTGTATTACATTTAAACATCTCACTTGTGATAACTCCAAGCTTTTAACATGTCACTTTGATGAAGGCCTCATTATGGTTTATTATTACCTGCAGTATGTTCTTATTAATATAAACATTAACTATATTAACAAAAGCTCTTTGGAACTGGATTACATCTGTCATCCTGTAGATACATTAAGAAATATGGTAAAAAATGTAGTAGTTTACTATTAGCATTTTAATTCTTTGACTGGAATTTTGAGATAAAAATTTCATCATTTATAATTTGGGAAATGTAAATACAAGTGGATTATGACTATTCTAAGGTTCAGGTCACTGTGAGCCAGTCAGGTTTGAAATGTGGGAGAAATGACTTCCTTAATATTTTTCAGTCTTCAATAGTACTTCTTAAAAGAGGAATACTGGTTTAAAGGGTGATGCATTTCACATGCTTAACATGTACCTATCAAACTATGTTCTTTGGTCAATATATGGTAAGTTTAAGAATTGAAAAAATAATTAATGATGTCCTCACATCATAGGATCATAGATCCAAAACCATAAGGAACCTCAGAGGTCATCTAATCCAAACTCATCAATCCACTCAGTTGACGATATTGAGAGGCTGAGTGATTTGTCCAAGGTCACATATTCAGTTTGAGTGAAATTTGAACCCAGGTCCCCTGAATCCAGAGCCAGTGAACTTTTCTACAATATCACTGGCACCACTCTGTTCTTTAAATAGCATTTATTAAGTGTCTACTAGTTAGAGGTAGGTGATATAAAGACAAACATTGAGTAATCCCTTCCCTCAAGGAGTTTACAGAGTAATAGGAGAAGAAGGCATGTATACAGATAAGAATTTTAAAGTGTGACATACCAAAACAGACAACCAACAATTGAGAGTGGGCAGAAAAAGCCATAAGTGGCACTACACCTATACTTTGAAGGAAAGTAGGAAATCTGACTTCACTCATTCTTTTTCCTTCTCCGAGACCCATAGGAGTTTTTTTTTTTTATGTCCTATTTCTTCCTTCTAAGGTTAGAAAATTTTTTTGGTTTATTTCTAATTCCTCTGTAATTCTATCTCCCCATGTAAATCCTACCTCCTTACCTAATGTTTCCCTTTTGATTTCCCTGAGGCTTCATATTTTTTTCTATAAATTGTGTATGTGTTCTACTCGACTTTGTCCCATTTAAATGAAAGTGAGGTTCAAGTGTAACATACTTCTCTAATTTATTCCTCTGTTTGTATTGTCTTTTCCTCAACTATTGTGATTATATGAAGTTGAAAACTGAATCTTCTTTCTCTTTCTTTTTTAATGTACTCCATTTTCCCTTCCTTTTTCTTCTTCATTTAATATCACTAAAACAATAACAACAAGCTCCAGGATCTCTTATTTAACTCCCTCTATGACTCTAAAGAATTAAGATTCTTAGAAGCAGTTGAGTAGCACTATGGGTAGAGCACTTGGACTAGTGTCAGAAGCATCTTGGCAAATCACTTAATCTTGATTGCCTAGTCCTTGCAGCTCTTCTGTGTTAGAACTGATTCAAAGACTGAAGGTAAGGGTTTAAAAAAAGGAATTAAGATACTGAGAGAATATATTTTTTTTCTTTCCTTCACCCTCTATTAGAAGCATAGTAGATACTTAAATACCCAGTAGACACTTTCTCGTTGTCCATTTTTGTTACTTCAATGTATTTACTTTTCTGCATTTCTATCAACTCAAAATTCCTACTTAGATATGGTTTTTTTCCATCATAAATGCTTGAAAGTTCTCTATTTCATTAAAGACTTGTTTTCCCCTATAGAATATATTCAATTTTGCTGAGTTAACTAAATTCGGTTATAAGATTTTATTGCCTTTTTCCTTTTTTATGGAATATTAAATTCCAAATTCTCCCAGACTTTAGAGAGAGAGTTGCCAAAACTAATGAGACACAAACACTTTCCTTCTTACTAATCACAGTATTTTTCTTTAAAATAGAAGCTCTGGAGTTTGGTCATGTCATTCCTGGGAGTTTTGATTTAAGAGTTTCTTTCAGGAGATAGCCAGTGGAATCTATTCCTCTTTGCCTCTAGTTCTAAGTGTCTAGACAGTATTTCTGATTTCCTGAAACATAGTACCAATCTTTGTTTGTTGATTATAGTTTTCATATAATTGTATGATACATTATCTGTCTACTTGCTTTCTCAGATAGTTGTTTTAATAGAGGATACCTTACATTTTTTCCTCTTTCATAGTCTTTTGATTTTATGCTTGGGTTTCTCATTTTTCATAGAGTGATTTCTATTCAGTTCCTTATAATTTTCTGGATAGCCATTATGTGGGTAAAATTTTGCACTCTCTATGCTAAACATTTTTTTTCTTTTATCCAGAACTCTCACTTCATTTATGATATGCTTTTCATCTCTTGTTTCACCTATTCCAGGAGAGATTTACTTCTACAATTTCAGAATTTGTTCTTTCTCATTCCATTTATGAAGACACCAAACTCTGAGTCCAATGATATCAAACATAATTTTTTCATTTGTTGCTATTATTTTCAGTCATTTCAGTCACATCTGGCTCTTCATAATCCTCTTTGACATTTTCTTGGGAAAGACATTGGAGTGATTGGCTATTTCCTTCTATAGCTCATTTGATAGATGAAGAAACTAAAACAGAGAGGTAAGATGACTTGCCCAAAGTCACATACCTAGTAAGTGTCTGAGGTCAGATTGCAACATGGGTTTTCCTGACCCAGTCTTCCTTACTCCAGACCTGATGATCTATGCACTATCACCTACCTACCTATTTTTTACATTCCTTTCAAAAAAAGTTTGAGCTATTTTTCTTCTAATGGACCAAATATAGCTTGATTCTCCCTTCTCCTCAGAAGAGAAGAACTGTTATGTTGTGAATAAACAAAAAGTTATCTTACACAGGAAATTGCAGTTATTCCCACTTGATGAAAGGAATGAAAATAGTCATCTTACAAATGCTTGCTGTGGGTAGGTAGTTCCTGAAGTAGGAATGTCAGGAGACTGGGTATAATACATGTAACTGGGAGCTCTGTTGCCAAAGTATTACTGTCACCAGTGCTGCTTTGTGAGCCAATTCTCTAGAAAAAAACCTTTATCATACTCTTCATTAAGCTTTTCTACTGATATCCACAATAGCATGCCAGAAGTTTACAGGCTTGTTCTTTTTTAATTTAGTCTCAAGCATTGTTGCTTATTGAACTGACCCTTTGAAAGAATAGACCCTGGTTTGTCTCACTGCACTAGAATTTAATTTATCACTTATACTATAAATTGATTTGCATTCATTCTTTCTTCCAAAAATGCCCCACCCAGAATGTACTAGAAGATGAGAGATTGAATCTCTAGTGAATGTGAAACAGAGAAATAAAGGCACTAAATTAGTGGTTGCTTTTCTGTTTCCATTTAAAAAAATTTTCTCCCTCTTAAAAAGTATTATTTTGAAGGAATCCAGCACATCATCTATGATTTAAATCTCTCATATTTCTTGTTTATTTTCCTATTATTCCCCAAAATGAAACATCCTTTCATCCTTCTGAAACTGAGCTTACTCATCTATAAAACAAGAGGATTGGATTAATTGATCTAAAAGACCCTTCTGGATTTTGTATCTGTAGTCCTGTGATCCTTTTGAGTTGGGACTAAAATTTTTTTCTCCATTATTTTTCTATTTCCCAAGGTACGTAGCTTGTGAGCATGAGGCAAAGGCCTCATACAACCCAACATCCTAAGGCACTAAAGAATTTCTCAGCATCTTAGACACTACTCTTTCTCAGTGAGTACATAATATTTCAGTTCATTATACTAAAACAAGATAGCAAAAGTCAATACATCCCCCACCGAGAAATATATTTTTCTTTTTTTCCCCATAGCACGCATCAAGTCTTTAAATGTTAACCTTCCTATGCCTTTTGTCTGATTGGGGAGGCTATTTATTAGGAGCCATACAAAATAAACACGAAGAGTTCACCATAAAATATGACAACCACTTTAAATAATGTTGACTTAATTAAACTTTAAACTTTATTTATATATTTTATGGTCATAGTGTGAGCTCTTCTCGGATGTTTACTTCAGTGAAAGATCCATCATGTGAGGACCTTGAAAGGAATTAATCCCCGTAGCCCTGGCACAGAACTCAGCTCCAACAATTCAGATCTAAATATTTAGTGATGGATGATCCCTGTTTATAGAACCGAGGGCAGCATGACATTTAAATGGGATCTGTGCTTGCTATAGCAAGACCGCTGTTGAAAAGAAATTGGAAACTGAAGTCATGCCAACCATCGGAAGTTGATAAGTCCATTCCTTGACTATTGGGTTTTTGTCCCCTTTCAGCCAGTTCTGGTTCTGATGGCTTCTTCACAAACATTATAAATGGTTTTCCAAAGTAGAGGTTCTGCTGACTCTTGAACATTTTCTAGTGCATTGCATGGTTAAACTAATAGCCTTGCTGGGTGTCAGCCAAAGGTTACAGGCCTCTCAAAATATTCCTGGAAGAAAAAAAGTTTATCACTGAACTAAAGTTTCTCATTAGTAACCCTGTGTTGTCTAATCTGCGAAATTACATGATTAACTCTTTTGCAGAGACAGCTTCAGCCAAAGCTTACAGTCCCACAGGAAGTTATTAAAAGTATCACCGAGATAATTTCTCTGCTTTGTACTTGGCCTCTGGGGTAAAGGAAATACATCATTAGAAGAATACTTTATAATAAAACCATAGATCACTCACAATTATTAAATGACTGTCAAAGAAGATTATTATTTTTGATAATTAAAGACTATGATTTGAAAAACAAATAAAAAACTTGAAAGAAACTAATGCTTCTTTTGTTTTTTTGAAGAGAAATAACAAGCATGCCTTTTTCTCTCCCCCATTAATTTTGAAGTCAATATTTTAATGTATCTCGATCCAAGCACATATATCTTACCTCATACACATTTTTTTTCTTGGTAATTCACAGGTTTATTTACATGCAAAAAATCCTCATTAGCCATTGAAAAGTAAGAAAGAAACCAATTAAGGCAGGCCAAAAGAAAAAGTATTGGAAAATAATCCATTGACATGAACGAGAAAAAAATTTTTATCTTTTAATATCTAAAGGAAGAAACTATATATAAATAATGCAGGATCCAAAAAAAGTTTTATTATGGAGACCATAGTGGTTTCTTCTAAAGTACTTTAGTACCTTTCTTAGTACTAGACACGGTGCCCAAACACTTAGTAGATACTTACTGAAATTATCCCAGATAATTAATTGTTATGCCAGTTGAACACAAGGATAACTACCCTGAAGGGGAAAAAGTAATTGATGTAGGATATTAATTCAAACACATTGCAAATATGTGTAGCTGTGTCTTGGTACTCTAAAATACTTACCATAGTGTCTGTATGTAGATAGAATCCACTCCCAGGCTCTGCACTTCCTATGTTTGTCCTACCCCACATTCCATTTTGCGTGCATACTTTGTGTGACATTTCAGCTTCCTGATTCAGGTTAAAGTATTTTAGTTAGGCAATATTTTCTGTCTCCTTCCTACATTTCCCTCTTTTTACTTTATGTCCATTTTGATTAAAATTTAATTGTTAAGAGCTACTAACAGACTCGTGACTTGAGAATTAATTTTATAGATGCCAACCACAACAATATTTTTTATTAATATTACATTTAATGATTTCACTTTCATTATTACCTTTGTAAGATGTGTTATATAAAAGTTAGCTATTGCTACTTGAGGATGATGGTAGCTCCTTGAAGCAATGCTAATTCTGAAACCTATTCTGGCTAACTTGTTTAATAATATCTTATTTTTGCCTTTTAGAAAAGAAATTCTGACTTCTTTTTTCTTTCTAACTCTATGAAATGTATTGTTGCTTATGAAACCAAGGTCTCACAAAGTTAGTGGTATGTGGAAGAAAATTGCTGGGCAAGGTTATTCACATAGCAGCAAATAATACATGTGAATCTGATTAGTCTTCCTTCTTTCCCCGTAGCTACCCAAATTAATTGAAAGAAGCCAAATTATTTAGTGTAGAGTAGATGAGTTGAGGTATTTAGAGTGCCAAATATCTCACAAGTTCCTGAAGATTAAAGACAATTAAATGGGGGCAAATTAATAAAAGACTGATTCGATTTGGGTTTTTTAAAAAATGAGTCATGTAACCATGGAAAAATATTCTAAATTAAAAAATTAAAGAAAAAGAAATAATAAACAAAAAAAAGTTAGGAAAAAAATCACATGTGGAATAGATTCATGTTTTAGGTACTAAAACAGGAGTCCCCAAACTATGGCCTGCAAGCTCCATGCGGTCCCCTGAGGCCATGTATCTGGCCCTCACCGCACTTCCTGAAGGGGCAATTCTTTCATTAGGGGTCAGGGAGAAGAGTACCGTATGTGGTGGCATCACAAAGTGCAGCATAGCTCACATACAGTACTACTTCCAGTGACATAATCCTTTGCATGGTGCCTTACAATGAGGCGCCTTGCAAAGGACTTTGTTGCTGCACAATGGAAGATATCAGCATGGTGAGCGGCAATCTGGGGGAGGGGATTCCACAGTGTGCATACTGCTGCTGGGTTAGGGTTAGGGTTATGGTTAGGGTTAGGGTTAGGTTTTTATAGTCCGGCCCTCCAACAGTCTGAGGGACAGTGAACTGGCCATCTGTGTAAAAAGTCTGGGGGCCCCTGTACTAAAGCTTACTATAGAAAAAGATGATTGAAGAGATACAGGAGTGGTTTTAGCTACTTTTGAAGTTATTTTCTCCAATCAGAACTTAATTGTAACATCTTCATAAAACTTGTCTAGCTGCCACTTGAGTCTATCTTTGAAAGGAAAGGTGAAGAATATGACTATATCAAGAATTATAGTTTTTCTCTCTTCACTTTTGTTGGAATGTCCAGAATGTAACTTCTGCATTGGATTAGTCAACAGTGCAGATGGAGTCAGTTCTGAACTTACTAGAAAGGTAGCCCCTTATGTGGTGTTACTTGAAAAATATTTTAAGTGTTTCTACTCATAACCATCTTCCTCCTCAGCTTCCTAGAATTCCCACAATTAGCCCCATTGAATTAAAGCAATAAAAGATTCTGTTATCTAAAAGGATTTTCACAATAACAAAGTTAACACTTTAATCATTTCGTGAGTTTATAATGAACTAGATCACAGAACAAATAGTCTTTGAGAAGAGGAGAGCATCAGGATAAGTCTGTAACTTGGGGTTCTACTGGAAAGTGTCAGGCCTATGATGAGGCAGCAACATAAAGGCAATACATGCCTTGGTATGAAATATACAGAAAGAGGGATAGAGGGTAGAATCATGGGATCATAAAATTCAGGTCTGGAAAGTACTTCGATATCATCTATTCTGACCTCTGAATATCACAATTAAATAAATTAAGTGCCAGAAAAGTGACGCAGCAAGTTTCAAAGTTGGAATTCATGCAACACGTTTCAGAGTTGGAATTCTGACTACAAATTCAATACTCTTAAAAAATATTGATAGTTTGTTTTTATATCCCCTTCATTTATCAACTCTCCTCCTCTGTTCTTTTCCACCCATCACTAATAGCAAAGAAGAAAAAGAAAAAAAAAGTAGACCAACAAAAATAAACAACCCATTAATTGTCTTTCAGTACATGTAGTATTTCTATACTATAATGCCTATAGTCTACATAACTATGGTCCCTAGCTATACTTCTCTGCCTAGGAGGACCAGTGTGGAAATCCACTGTCCAAGCTGAGATGAAATAGTAGGCTGCCTGAATGAGTAGGTTTTTACTGAGTTTCTAGTAATAGAAATCAACAGAAGTTATAACCCTGAGGCAATAAGACTTTAACATTTCAAAGTGTTTTAGAATTGCAAAATAAGGGGAAAAGATCACAGGGTGGTCTGTAATGGAGTCTCTCAAATAGAGGCATGAACTTTCAGTTATGTTACAAACACGTCATTCAGAAGATGAAGTTATAAGTCAGTCGGGTTACAGAATTATAGTTCATCACAAGGTAGGGTAAGCATCATTTGCCTTGTGGCAGTGATTTTATCGAAACCAGATGGAAGATGGAAGCAAAGAAAAGCAAGTCCAGGAAGATATTCATGACTTAAACAATGCATAGAAGAAGGCTATCAAAAATACAATAAAAGCTCTTCCAAAAGAACATAACCTCCTTTAGGAAGGACTTGATTTTTGAAAAGACTTTTATTGATTAACACAGTGCCTGAAAAATAGTATGCACCTAATGTTGAATGAATGGAGTTGTTCTATAATCACAGAGACCAGTAATGATCCTGTCTTTCTGCTAAGCATGCAAAAGGTAGAAATAGTTATTTTTAGGACTATTCTGGATGTCTACTAACCTCTTTTAATTCCAGTAGGTAAGATAATTCCCCAAACTACAAAAAAATTCTTCTAGGATATTATTTACATTTATAACTGGGCTGCTATCTTAGGCCCTTTCTAACCATAAGCAATTTACATTTCTTCAATTACTTAGAACAGGATTTATTTGTGTAAAGGTGTTTTGTATTTGTGTTCATATAATTCTTGGGTTTGTCTTGACAGGTAGACTCTCAAATATTTTAGTGTCTGTTCATTTTAAGTGAAATTCCTCTTTCTATCTCTTGCCATTGGACTTTTTTGGTAATGTAAAGAAATGCTGATAATTTATGTGAGTTTATTTTATATCTTGCAGCTTTCTGAAGTTGTTAATTATTTCAACAAATTTTTTGGTTGTTCTCAAAGTATACAACATATTAATTAAAAAGAGTAATAGTTTTGTTTCCTCATTGTCTATTCAAATATCTTCACTTTCTTTTGTTTTTCTTATTGCTAGATCTATTATTTCTATCACAGTGTTGAATAAATGTGGTGATAAGGGGTATCCTTTCTTCATTCTTGATCTTATTGCTTTTTATTGCCATTAATGGATATTGTTTACTGATAGTTCTATATTGATACTACTTATATTTTGGAAGAAATTCCATTTATTCCTATGTCTTCCATTGTTTTTTTTTAAACAGGAAAAAAGTGTTGCATTTTGTTTAAAAGTCTTATCTGAATCTATTGATATAATCATATGATATTTACTTTTTATTATTGATACAATAGTTTTTTCTTATATTATGTCAATGTTTATTAAATAAATTGGACTACGATTTTCTTTTTTCTGTTTTTTTTCTTACTTTCAGGTCTAGATATCCACACAATATTTGTGTCATGAAAGGAATTTGGTAGGACTCCTTTGCTCATTTTTTTTCAAATTGTTTATATAATATTAGAATTGGTTCTTCTTTAAATGTTCATTAGAATTCACCTGTGAATTCATCTGGCCCTAGGCTAGGGATTTTTTTTACTAGTGAGGACATTTGTGATTTGATTAATTTCTTTATGATATGCTTGTGTTTTTTCTTTTAGGCACTGGATGTAGCACTTTTGACTTCATTGTTTTCTTCTGATGTTGTGTCTTGATATTCATTGTCACTATAGTAACTTTCTATGATCAGACTCTTTCATTGTTCTTTGCTCATTTTCTAGCCTATTTCTTAACTTTTACCATCATGTTAAAATTGATCTCTGCTTCTGGATCACAATATGAACTTTCCCAAGTTTCAGACTTTTCTTGTTGCTCTTTTCATATCTAGCTCTGGTGATTTGTAGGTTTTCAGTTCTTACAAAATAGTGCAGTCTAAGGAGATGGATGGTCATTGCTCTCCTGGTCTGTGCTATGGTCTATGAGCAACCACAAGGATCTCTTCTCCACCTTCATACTGTGATCAGTGCCCCTATATCCCTGTGGATACAAGTGCTAGTAAGCTAGCAGTCCTCTTCCCTCTGGGACTGAAACCTGTGTGGGGGCAATATTCTACGACCAGTGCTAACAAGGCAAGAATACAAAAAAGAAAATATACTCCTTTTGGCCAGTTATCTTACCTCTTTACCATTTGTGGTTTAAGAGCTCCCAAAGCTGTTGCTAATGATGAACTTCCTCCACGTTCTGTTGCCCATACCCCAGCACCACCTGCACTGGGCCATGTGTGTCAGGTCAGCTACCACTCCACTGAGAGAGACCTTTCTTGCCAAGTTTCTAAGTTATCCTGATTGTTTCATTCCCAACATTTTGTTGGTTCTGCTGCTCAAGAATTCAATTGGAGATGCTATTTTAAAGTTGTTTGAAGGGGAATTTGGAAGAGCTTAGGCTAATCTTTACCTTTTCTGTTCTATCTATCTCCTTTGACTATATATTCTTAAAAACATAAACCAAGATTTTATGGATATGTCAATATTGTACCCAGTTCCAAATGCAGAAAAATCTAGGGGTTCATCATATCAATAAGGGAAACAAACATCTTCATACCAAAAGTCATTCCAATAGAGTATTGCCAGCAGTATGGGCACTAGAACTTATATACTCTCTTCCTAAGAAAAAAACTAAGTTCAATCAGCCCTCCTCTGCCATTGCTAAATTATCTCACCTTAAAAAGGTAAGAAAGAACTACAGTAGAGGGGGAAAGAGAAGATGAGAGTGGTAGGCAATATTTGAATCTTATTCTTATCAGAATTTGCTGAATAGGAATAACACACACACACTCACTCAATTGAGTATAGAAATCTCTGGTATTGTTTATATATACATATATGTTCAACCTTCAAATTTCCTACTTTTTTCATTGTTATTGTTCATATTTATTCCTCTAGTCACAAAGCACTTCACTCCGATCTTGCTTCTTCATTCTCATCTTAATTTAATTCTGCTCTTCTTTTTTTTTTCTGTTTAAGGTCCTGGAAAGTTTTTCTATTTTGAGAAAGATCTGTTACATTGTAGACATTTTCCTCAAATTCTCTTTCTACTTACTTGCCTAAATTTAAATCTGTTTTTTCTCTGTTGGTAGCAGTCCTCTTCAATAATGGCCTCTTCTATAAATTCTCTTTATCTCTCTAACTTATAGGGAAGAAGACTTAGAAAGAAGGGTTGGTATACCCCATGGAACTTAGGCTTGGCCATTTAATCATCACTCATTATTTATCATTATTTTTCATCTTTTGAAATCCATGCCATCAAATTAGACCACTCATCACTATTCTCTGAAGTTGTCAATCTATGGAAAATTCTCATACTTTCTTCAGTAAGTTCACCACATAATTCATAGTCAATCTCTCTACTCCATTCTCTCTTTTTAATCTTGCCAAATTTTGTGTTTATTATTTGCTTATTTATTTGAAGAAGCATATGTTAAATGTCTACTAAATGCAAGGCACAGAGTATTCTGGATAGAAAGAGGTAAAAATAGGTAGTCCTTGCCTTCAAGAAAATAACCCTTTTAATACCCTGACTTGTTCTACTTAGCACCAATACCACTCATTGCTACTTCACCAACACAGTCATACCTTTGGCTTCATCACTTAGAATTCTTTTATTTCTAAGATCTCTGAAAACATTTGCTTGGGCCACATCTTCCTATCTCTCTAGCATGTTCCTTAATACTACCATATATGATATGCATCTTTATCTTGCCCATAGTTTCTTAGACCTCTCCCTATAATCCAATCCCACTCCAGTTAAGCTTCCATTATCTCCTTGTTTTTTTTCCTGAACCTATAATGATCCCTTTGAAAAATGTAGCTACTAAGTAACCTGAAATTCCTCAACACTGTGACCTCCCATTCCCACCTTTTAAACCTCATCCCTCAATGATTCCCTAGTATCAACTTTCTATACACCTGGACTGCTGAGCACTGCTAAAGAAAGTCTTCAAACAGTGCTAAATAGGTCTCCTGCAAATTCAGATCTAAATTGATTTATTCTCTCCCTACTGTTTAGTGATATTTCTATTTATATTTTGTTAATTCTCTGTTGTATTCCCTGCAATGGCTGCTCTAAACATTTTTTTTTCACTGTGACATTAATTCTCATCAGGTAACATTTCTTGTTTCCTTGGGCCATGAATATGTAAAGTGACAGATTCAAAACTTATCAAATCTGACAAGCAATACCTACTCCTAGTGATTCATGGTGAGACAAATGGTACTGCCAACCACAACAACAACAAATGCTTCTGGGGATTATGAAATTCTGGGCCAAAAAAAAAACTGAAGACAGAAGAGGTACTGGTGACTTCCCCACCACTGCTATGCTTTGAAGCTATGGAATTTAGGAAGAGAAAGGAAGAAATTAAAGTAAACAGCTGATTCTTATAAAATGGTGCTTAAGATTAGAATTGTGTTTCTGAACACATCAAAAGGTAGGCTCTTGGAAAAGGTTGTAGTATCCATAGTAGCAACTGAGGAAATATTTTTTCTTAGATTCTTGCAAATTTGAACAAGGGAACTTTAAACTGAAATTAAGGGAAGATAAGCAAAGGAAGGAAAGTGCTTATTCATATCTATCTAGATAAGTGCCATACAGTGTAACATCTATGATAGAGAAAGAAAAATAGCAAAAGAAAGGACCAATAATTTGTAGAAAACAAATTCCAAAAATAATAAAAGCCCTGATCAAATGTGTATGTACCCAAATTATAAGAAATACAAATTAAAGATTCTAATGCAGAGGAAAAATAAACTGAAAAGAAATCACTGAGGATCTCTAGGGAGTAATTCAGGGCTCTTGAATATTATAGACCCTTTACAAATAGAGCAGAATAGGAACAAAGTTTTAGTTTCAGAAGATATATTCAGGTGAGCAAATTCAAGAATCAGTTGGAGAAGAAACATGGTGGAGAATATTTCTGTTCAAAATTAACAGGGGGGGAAAGGAGTAGCATAAGCATCTGTTTGGGACAGAGGACAGAGCACTACAGTGGATAACACTCTATTTTGTTCCACAAACCCTTGTCAACATTAATAAAAGAAAAAGTATAATAAATGCCCAGGATGAATCAATATATAAATTATAATCTTCTTTAAGATCTATTCATTAAGAATTGACAATAATTGCAATGATTAATTTTACACAAAAAAGGTCCAAACTGAAATTTACATGATACAATATAAAATATAAGATTTTATTCTACCTACAATCATGAAAACTAGAAAATTCTAAAAGTGATTATATAATAACCATGAACATTTAGTAAGAATTAAAAGAAGTAATCCAGCAAGACTTCATATGTTTGCTATTCATTATCTGCAAAATTTTATATTAAATTTTCTTTTTCCAGATATAGATGAAAATAAGCAATGTTTATAATAATTTACAACTTGTCTTGACCCAAATATTGCAAACCTTTGTGCAAATAAAAAACATTCAACATAATGTAATAAAATAATAATATGTAAACTTAATTTTGGCATTGTACTTTTTTATTTAAACAAATAATTGCAATATTTGGCTCAGTACCAAACAGATATGTTTTTAAATGTGGCTCTGAATCAAGTTAATTTCTGGAATTTTACTTAAAATGAATAAGATAAAACTTGTTCACAGAAATGTATAGTGGAAATGATAAGAGAATTTCACAAGTTCTTTTGCTGAAAGATGAAAATTTATTTTTTTACTTTTAGCCAAATAGCTGATTGATGAAAATTAATAATGTTACAATAAAAAATTACTTTTCTACTGGATAATGAGGTGCAGTATTAAACATATGTAAAAATCAATTATATAATTTTTTTTACTTTAACAATATTTACACATAAACTAGATTTTGTAAAGAAGTGATTTTATTCTCTTCCACCACTGACATTCCAGATATTCTATGACAGAAATTCTAACGACCAACTGATCAATGTTGCTGATGAATTCTTAGACAAATAGTAACATATGCAAGGATTAAATTTAAAGTTTTTTAATCCTTAACATGAAAAAGAGAGGCAATATAAGATTTGTTTTTGCAGAAACAAATTGTTGATGAGCTCTAATGGTTTCAAGATGGCTTATAATATGCATGCCCTATGATCATGATATTCAAACACTCAGAGATAAGAGGAATATTTCTTCTTTCACTATCAGGCTTATATCATCCTTATAGCAGGATGTGCTATAAGAACACAAAGGTGTATGATATCTTCATCTGATGGATATGATTTAATGGAAATGGAAAGGCCAGCTAGGTAGCACAGTGGGTAGGGTACCAGGCCTGGGGTTCAAACCTAGCCTTGAATACTTCCTATATGTGTGAACCTGGGCAAATAATTTATCCCCAATGATCTAGCCCTTACCACTCTTGTCTTTGTATTTATACTGAGACAGAAGGTAAGAGATTTTTTAAATGGTGATAAAGGGCAGTGTGCAGAATAAAAATGAGGGTATGTGTATGACCATCTGTTGGGAATCAGTTTGCAATCTTTGCTTTATTTTAATAGACCAAAATCATCAAGTGAATGATCATGACAACCTTGAATCACCAGTGAACAAGTCTATAATCAAATATTCACATTCACATTTTCACAATGGAAAAATATATTTATAATAGAATTGGTCTTACTTCTTAAGGTACCATTGAACAATTTTTAGCACAAACCCCTTAGACCATCATAATGAACACCCCCAGAAGTTTGCATATCACTAAATGGAAACCACCACATCATTAGACTTGAAATCAGGAAAGTCTGAGTTAAATCTGGCCTCAGACACTTACTATCCTTCTGATCTTGAGTCAGTTAATCTCTGCCTCAACTTCCTCATCTGTAAAATGAGGATAATGATAGCACATATCTGTCTGGATGACTGTGAAGATAAAATGAACTAATATGCATAAGAGGTTTTATAAAACTTCAAGCACTGTTTATTTTCTGCTTATTATTGTTATTATTGATATATAATACAGGTAAACTCAAAGAGAGGGACAATATATATGAAGAGTTCAGGAAAGAGTTTACAATCCTGGCAAGATGACATGATAGAGTATTGATGGGAGACTTCAATTATCTAGACATTTGCTGATATCTTCACTGCTAAAAGCAAAGCCAATAACTTCTTGGCATGAAAATGATAATATGATTCTTTAAAAGGTTATAAATACAAAAGGGGAGGTGCTATTCTGTAGATGATTCTTTCTAATAAAGATGAACTGGTTGATGAAGTAAAATGAGATAATGTGTGTAAAGTGCTATGCAAACTTTACAGCACTATATAAATGTCAGTTGTGTCATTCTTTCCATGCTTATGTCAGATGGAGCACTGTTAGAAATGGTCCTAGGACAAGTAGCTATCCTGTGATTATTCCTTTAAGTTCAATAAACTATTATGTAGGTGGATAAAATGATTGATTTTTTTGTGACTGAATGAAAGGCCTCATTTTCTGTAGCCCAGCTAAAAGCATCTGCAAGGTAACTCAAATAAGAGGATGATGGAAATGATATGGATTTCTTCCTCTCCCCATGAGGTTTTGCTTTTTGCCATTAGGTTACAGTTATGTGAGAGAGAATTTTATTGCACGTAGCTTGGAGCATGGTAACATCTATTTAAAATGTCCCCAATTTTTTGTTTGTTGTTGTTATGCCTGAAGGATTATAAGAAATAATTTTATTTTTAATAGTGGCTTTGGTTAGTTTATTGTTGAATTCTCATGTATATTTGGGGTTTCTTTTGTAGTCTGGAAACTTATCGTATTGGTATATCAGAAATATGGAGTTTTTAATATATAATTCAGACAATTTCATGTCTTTGTAGTTATTCAGTAACAGTTAATTTTTATAACCTGAAGTGATATATGGTACAATTTCTCCCACCTTCTTCAAGTCTGCATCAGAGCCTATGTTCCTTAAGACTGAGATTTCTGTAGTGTCCAGAAGCACTAGCCTGATCTTATATGCAATAAAAAATCTCTCTTGTTCTATTAAAAACATGGTTGAATCAGACATTTGTTTGATCTTTCTTTGTTGACACATTGCTAATTGAGTTTTATTTCTTCCAGAAGCACACTGTTTGGTTCCATTCTTGGATGCTGCCATTCAAGCTTCATTAGATAGTAAGTCAATGCCAGTTCTCTTTTTAAAAATGAGATCAATGACATGGATTTCATATTACTTTTTATTTACATATGTGTTTGTTTGTTACATTATAATTCCCAGGTGCACCCTCCCTCATCTCCCTTCATTATAGAAGGCATCAATTAATAAATACATAAATATATCATTTCATATATATATATAACATATATATGAAGAAATATGGTCTGGCAGTACCAGGTCTAAACTGTACTATAAAGAATGTATTTGGAGGTTTTGTTTTTGTATGAGTGTGCTATTACAACAATAACCAAAGTGGGAAAATGTTTTGTAATAAAAATACAAATGTATTTTTAAATGACATGTATAACTGATGATCCACTATCAGGGATCTCTGAAATTAACTCTTGGGAGATTGGAGAAATGCAAATAGGGTCATAATATTTAAAAGGGGGGAGAAAATGAGTGAGACTGCAAACTATAGAACAATGACAATTTAATTCCACGCAAAATTCTAAATTGTATTATTAAATATATGGGACCTAGAGTCAAGAATTCTTGAGTTCTAATTCCACTTCAGACACTTACTAGCTCTGTGAGCCATGGGTAAGTTACCTAACCACTCTTTACCTCAATTTTCTCATCTGTAAAATAGGGATGATAATAATAGCACTTATCTCCCAAAATCGCTATGAGGATTAAATGAAAAAAAGAATTGTAAGGTGTTTAGTACCATGCCTGGCACATAGTAAATGTTATAGAAATGTTTATTATTATTGTTCTAGTTGTTAATACCCAGTATCATTTTATTTATAATAGATCCTGCTAGAATAAGTTCATTTTCTTTTTTGTTTATGGGGTCACTAGACTCATGGTTTGGAAGAATACTTAAAATATAGTTTCTCCAATTTCTCTAAAGCATTTGATAAAGTTTTTCATACTATCTATGAGGACAAGAGGTAAATAATTGAACTGGATGGTAGCTTATTTAAGTAGATTAAGAAATGATTGAATGAGTGGACTCAGAGTTGAATGAAAGCCAAAAGTTCAATGAAGTTCTCTAATGGAGGGTCCCAGGATCTGTCAACTCATCATATTTAACTCTTCATCAATGAATTGGATGAAAATAGAGAGGGTATGCTTTCTGAAATTTGTTACAAAACTAATACAGATTAATAGTTAAATTGATTGACAGTTAAAGTCATCTTGACTTTCTAGAATAATGGACTACATCTAATAAAATGAAATCTAATGAAGATGATTATGAAGATCTACCATAGGTTGGTTCAATAAATTGAGTTTCCAAGTCTAAGATATGAAGGAATAATGGGACAAAAGCAATACAATGTGGGTAAGAAATATTTCCTCTGAAAATGATATAGGTATTCTAGCAGACTGCCTTCTCAATGTTAGCCAAAAGTGCCTCATATCAGTCAAAAAAGCTGATGTAATCTTGGGCTTTATTAAAATCCACAGTTTCCAGAATAACAGAAGTGAAGCATCTCATTGTATATATAGCTTGTGCTAGTCAAACTACATCTAGAAATGTGTGTTAATTTTTAAACACTATATTTTATAAAGAACATTGGCAAGCTACAAGAGATTCACAGAGGGTAGTCAGGATGATGAAGGGTATAAAATGGTATGTCATAAAAGGATCAGATGAGGAAATTGAGGATGTCTAATCTAGAGAAGGCAAAAAAAAAATTCTGTTTCAATGTGTATAAATAGTGGTGGTATTAAAAAGGGATTAACCTATTTCTGCTTGGCACCAGAGAGGAGTATTAGAATAAATAGGTGGAAGCTGAAGAGAAATAGATTTAGACTTCATGTCAGGAAAAAATTTCTTAGCAATATGAGTTTTCTAAATGTGAAATTTCTTTCCTTGTGAGGGTAAAGGTCTCCATACACTAATTGTTTCCTTTTTCTTACTTCAAGTCCCAACTAAAATCCCTTCTTCTTTCCCAATCCTTCTTAAGTCTAAAGTCTTCTCTTTGTTGATTATTTCCAATTTATTTGGAATATAGATTATTTATACATAGGTATTTATATGTTTTCTCTCTCACTTAGCTATGAGTTTCTTGACTATCTTTTACCTTTCTTTGTAACTACAGCACTTATGACAGTACCTGACTCCTAGTAGTCATTTAAATATTTATTCACTGAAAAAGATCATTTGTTGAAGGTGTTATGAAGGAAATAAAAGTATTCATTGAACTAGAGGGCCTCTAAGGTCCCTACCAATTTTGAGGTCCTATGACTTAGGACAGAGCTCACTGGGGACTCATTTTCCCTCCTATGAATATATTCATGTCTCCCTGAGAAGTCAGTTCTTATGGGGAATATCCATATCTGTGCTCTCTCTGTTGAGAGTGGCATCTGGGGCAAACACAGCTGTTCTATGTTGGGTCATGGAAGTATATATAGCAATGAAAAGCAAAGCTTCTTGTCTTTTTATCTATTGCTCACTATCTCATCAAAGATGAGATATTCCAGTTTCTATAGCAATGATTATATCAGGCCCTTATATATTGGACTATGCACTCCCTGAAGTAAGGAATCATATTTCACTGAGTGCACCATTATGCTTAGAAAGGTTCTGAATAATTATCACTCAAATATATATTAATTTAATGAATGAAGTTCATTCTGATAGAGATCATTTCTTTGAAAAAGGAAATTTCAATACTGATTCCATTTCACCTCTGCTGCCCTATCTAGTTTCAGGTTCTTCAGAATAACATCCATCCTTATCGTCCCACCTTGTGATTTCCTGCCTCCTTTTGTGTGTTTTCCCCAAGTTTTCCATTAGATTATAAGCTCTTTGAAAACAGAAACTATCTTCATTTTTTAATTATTATTACACTCAACATGGGGCCTAGCACATGGTGGACACTTAAAAAATGTTGATTGAATTGGATTGGATTGAAATTTAGTTTCTAATACTCCATGACTTCCATAACATTGAAGTATAGGCCACATCTAGTCTAATATTTAGCTTCATCCTCAGCATTTTTGTGGTAATTTAAATGTAGAAGTAGTAGTCTCTCAGTAACCGAGGATGACATTTGTCTTTGTGCACTTTTATCTGTGATGTAGATGAGTGTGCACAAAAAAACACTTGTGCGTGAAGGAGATTTAAGTGGAAAAGCTAATGCACAGAGACAGTCCCACTCCCTCGGCGTTGGAAGCCTGGGTCCATTGGCACGAAAAATCGTTACACCTGGAGACTTCCTCAGCTGCATTGGATGGCCGTGTTGTCTTTTGTGCTCCAACATGCCCTAAGCACTCCACAGTGCTTTGCTGCATTGCCATCTCAGCCGTTGAACCTTCTTATTGGTTTCTTCCGCCTGTTCCGCCAAAACAGTCTTCACATGTTGGGGGAGCAGAGAGCCCTGGTTCATCAGGGATCGACGACCCGATGGCTACCCTCACAAGGTTTAGCCGGCCTGTCGAAGCCGTTGCCAGGCCACTGCCACATGCTAGCAGCTACTGGGAGCCATAAGTGAGAGCTGGGTGTCAGGTGAGGGTCAGAGGTTGGAGAGCTGCCCTAGGAGGGCACGACAAGCCCTCCATACCAGAGATACTACTCCTCCCTGAGCACCCCATAAACCCCAATTTAAATATAGTACTATTTTATTAATTAATCAAAAATTCATACCTCTGTTACTTGCAAGCCACTGTGGGATACGTTGTGGGAAAATATTAAACATAAGCTGCCTCAAGGAAACTAGCATGATATGAAAGATATGAAAAATGACAAAGGAAGATATGAAAATAATCTTGAAAAATTGACTAATGATGGAGGAACATATATAAGTAACAAACAGATGATAAAGCCAGTGGACTTGCTATATGAGTTAAGAAGAGGGAAACCATAACCAGAGAATTTCTGGTGTGGAAGAAACTGTAGCATAATTGTACCAGAGGAATGTGAAAGGGAAGTTTTTATTTTGCGAGCCTTAGGACACAACTTCCAAAACACAGTAGGATCCCTGTCTACACTGGATTGTTTTTATATAGTCAGTAATACTATAAGTCAAATTCTATCTTTTGAAAGAGAAACAAAAGGTAATCATAGCATATTTGAACTACTACCTCCTTGTCAGTCCTGCCTATCCCTGACTCCACTCTTGTCAGTGTTATAAAGGATTTCTATCATGCTGATATTCAACCTGTCTGTAATATGAGGCATTTTGGAAAAGTGTTGTCTGGATGTACAGAATGATCCTTTACCTTATATCCTCAGTATCTGGTCTTCTATCTCAAATGTAAACATGCCTTTAAGATATCCAAGTTGTTAAAATTTTCACTGTTTTAATTTCAGGTAATGAAACCTTAGTGTGTCTGGTTTTTGTTTGGCAGCCAAGATCCTATTAGTTTAGAAGAATTTATGAATGGGTTTAGTGAACCTGTGAAAAGGCATAAAATCACTGACTGAGCCCTACATTTGCATATTTTTGAAGATATAAATGGCAAGCAAATCTTTAGATGGGGTGGGAGGAAGAGCAGGTAATATGTTAAGCTGAGACAAAGTTAGTAAATATTCTACATTTTGCACATAGAGATTTACTGAGGGCTTAGGAGCTCTGGTCCACATAGATAACCCATGAGATACAATTTTCACTTCTATAGAATACAAGAATTTTATTATACAATTTGATTTGATCCGGTTTTTGACCTATATGTAGAAATTAAGATTAGACTTAGAGTCAGAATACCCAAGTCCTAGGCCTCCTATTTTTACTAGCTATGTCTGTGTGTGTAAGTGAATGAATGAATGAATCAATCAATCAATCAATTAGAAAGCATTTAACAAATGCTTTCTGTGTTCCAAGCATTGTGCTAAGTAATGGAAATGCAGATCCATAAAGGAAAATAGTCCTTGCCTTCAACGGAACATATATTTTAATAGGTGAAGAGAAAAAATATGGGGAGAGGGGGCCAAGAAGGGGAGTTTTTGTCCAGAAAGTCAAAGGGCAAGAGAGTGGAGTAATAAGTCAATTCTAGGAATAGCAGTATTTATTTCAAATCTATGGGTAGAAAGAGAGAGGGTAGGAGTGGGGAAAACATGGATTTATTTAGGTGAGCAGGGAGCAGTATGGTGGATCTAAATCATATTATGGTCATCTCTAAGAAGCTTGGGGCTCCATCATGTAAGCCAGAGTGCTGGGTCAGGGGTGGAAGCTAGAATACATAAACAGGGCATGAAAATAATTAGGAACAAGAGCATTCTAATAAATGTTTAACAAGTGGCTCTCTGGCAGGGAAAAATATTTATACTGTACACTTTTAAGTTTAATCTACATTGTTGAAATTTTCTCCATTGCTTTCTTAAATCTAGACAACCAGAACAATAAATCAATCCCTTGTTTGTAGCATTTTACAATTTCCAAGTTGTAGATGTTCACAATGAAAATTTAACAAACAGTTTGCACTAGCTGATATGAGTTGATTCTAGTATCTCTTTGGTTAGAAGCCATATTTCCGGGGGCATCTGGGTGGCTCAGTGGATTGAGAGTCAGTGACTTGCCCGCAGTCAACAGTTACGAAATTGTCAGGCCTGATTTATACATAGGACCTCCCATTGCTGGGCCTGACTCTTAATCCACTGAGCCATCTAAACTTCCCCAGGAAGCCCATTTTCTCATTTCTTCTCCAGAAAGAGAGAGGGTAGGAGTGGGGAAAACATGGATTTATTTAGGTGAGCAGGGAGCAGTATGGTGGATCTAAATCATATTATGGTCATCTCTAAGAAGCTTAGGGCTCCATCATGTAAGCCAGAGTGCTGGGTCAGGGGTGGAAGCTAGAATACATAAACAGGGCATGAAAATAATTAGGAACAATAATCCAGGGCCAACCTTAGTCATTATAATGACAAAGCATTTACCTCAGATACTTCCTAATTGTTTGACCTTAGGCAAGTCACTTAACCCCCATAGCCTAACCTTTAACACTCTTCTGCCTTGGAACTAATACACAGTATTGATTCTAAGATGGAAGGTAAGGGTCTAAATTTTTTTTTAAAAGCCATATTTCCTTCACAATTTCATTCACTTAACCCTAAAAATATGTTTCAACATCTTAATACTTCATACATAATAATACTTGGTCTACCAAGTGATCTATGCAAATAAACTGCCTTGTTACTGTGCTAAAATTTTGACAGAGAACACCCATAACATTTGCCATGAATCTCTACAGAGAAGCAAAATTTAAATTTCTAGGAAATAAATTTGAGAAACAAAACTACTCAGAAGTACCTATTAAACTTTAAAATTAATGTTTTTCTATGGTGTATGAATTGAAAATCCATTAAATTTCAAATATTTCTGAAAGAACATAAATCTTATAATTATTTAAAATGTAATTATTTTAAAGCTGATTAGACTTAGAGGTGGAAGAAACCTTTATAGTCCAAGTATTTCAGTTCACAGAAGCAGAAACTGAGAGCAGAGAGGTTAAGTGATCAATACTCACTTTGTTTCCTATCCAGGGGAAAAAAAATATATATACATATATATAGTTCTACCATTACAAAAGACCACCTAGGAACTTCCTGGAAGGCCAAGGTCTCAAGCTAGTGAATAATTTTGTCCAATAATACTGCTTATTCAAGGCAGGGTCATTTTTATTATCTCTGTACACTCAGTTCCTAGAACAATACATTATACATATTAGGTGTTTAATGAATGCTATTTGAAGTATATAAATGCTATTTCTTATGATCAATTATCTCAAAACCAATATAGATATAACACAAATCCATTAACCAGCACTTATTAAGCTTCTACTATATTCCAAGAACTGTCCTAGGCAGGCAGTGACAAAAATGAAACAGTTACTGCCAAAAGGAGTTTATGTTCTCTTAAGTGAAGTAATATGTAACCAAAAAAGTAAATACAAATTATATACAAAGTAAAGGAAACAATAATTGGAAGAATGAGGAGAGTTCAGGCAAAAGATGGCTCTTGAGCTGAGCTTTGAAGAAAATTAGATTTTTTTGTTGTTTAATTTTTAAATTTATTTATTGGTTTGTTGTCTTAAAATTCACAGGTTATTGCATTAACATTTCCTTCCTCCACTCTCCACAGTCGAGAATACACCATTTGATGGAAAGATATCTATATCTATATCTATATCTATCTATCTATCTATCTATCTATATATATATATATATAGAGAGAGAGAGAGAGAGAGAGAGAGAGAGAGAGAGAGAGAGCTATATATAGAAAAAAAGGCAGAAGAAATCCAGCATTTTGCTGATACGAAAAACTACAAACAATTTTTCAGTGCCCTCAAGACTGTCTATGGGCCATTAAAACCCACCACCACTCCCTTGCTATCCTCTGACGGTGACACTCTCATAAAAGATAAACAAGGCATCAGCAACAGGTGGAAAGAACACTTCAGTCAGCTTCTCAACCGACCCTCTTCAGTCGACCAAAGCGCCCTTGACCAGATCCCCCAAAACCGCTCCATTGAACAACTTGATGTCCCTCCTTCAATAGAGGAAGTCCAAAAAGCCATTAAACAAATGAGTGCAGGCAAGGCACCCGGTAAAGATGGGATCCCAACCAAGGTGTACAAGGCTTTAAATGGAAAGACGCTTCAGGCATTCCACATAGTGCTGACCAGCATATGGGAAGAGGAAGACATGCCCCCAGAACTCAGAGATGCCTCCATCATAGCCCTATACAAGAACAAAGGCGCACGAGCAGCCTGTGATAACTACAGAGGCATCTCACTACTCTCCACTGCTGGAAAGATCCTCGCCCGTGATATACTCAACAGACTCCTGTCATCTGTTTCAGAGCAGAACCTGCCTGAATCACAATGTGGCTTCCGACCAGATCGCAGCACCATCGATATGGTCTTCACGGTGAGGCTAATGCAGGAAAAATGCCTTGAGCAGAACCTGAGTCTCTACATTGTCTTCATAGACCTGACAAAGGCGTTCGACACAGTGAACAGGGACGCATTGTGGGTGATCCTCAGCAAGCTCGGTTGCCCAGCAAAATTCGTCAAACTGATCCAGCTCTTTCATGTCTACATGACAGGGGAAGTCCTATCTGGTGGAGAAACTTCCGATCGCTTCAACATCTCCAATGGCGTGAAACAAGGCTGTGTCCTCGCTCCGGTACTATTCAACCTATATTTCACCCAAGTATTACGACATGCTGTGATGGATCTAGACCTGGGCGTCTACATCAAATACCGACTGGATGGCTCACTATTCGACCTTCGCCGCCTGACTGCAAAAACAAAGACAACAGAGAGACTCATCCTGGAAGCTCTCTTCGCAGATGACTGTGCTCTCATGGCCCACCAAGAAAATCATCTCCAAACCATTGTGGACAGGTTATCTACCGCAACAAAACTGTTTGGCCTGACTATCAGCCTCAGCAAAACAGAGGTACTGTTCCAACCTGCACCAGGGAGGCCAACTAGCCAGCCGTGCATTACAATCAACAGCACGCAGCTTTCTAAAGTCAACACTTTCAAGTACTTGGGCAGCACCATCGCCAACAACGGATCCCTAGACCACGAGATTAATGCCAGGATCCAAAAGGCCAGCCAGGCACTCGGGCGGCTGCGCTCCAAAGTCCTCCAACACAGCGGTGTAAGCACTGCGACGAAGCTCAAAGTGTACAACGCAGTGGTCCTCAGCTCGCTCCTGTAGGGTTGCGAGACATGGACACTGTACCAGAAGCACATGAAACAGCTGGAGCAATTCCACCAACGCTCCCTCTGGTCAATCATGAGAATCCGATGGCAGGACCGAATCACCAATCAGGAAGTCCTCGTCATGGTCCTCAAAGCCCAGCTACGATGGTCTGGACAAGTCATCCGCATGGACCCACAGCGAATACCAAGACAGGTATTCTATTGTGAACTGTCAGCTGGACTCAGGAAACAAGGCCGACCAAAGAAAAGATTCAAGGATCAGCTAAAGTCCAACTTGAAGTGGGCTGGCATGACACCAAAGCAACTAGAACTCGCTGCCTCTGTCAGAAGCAGCTGGCGAGCCCACATTAACCATACCACCACCACTTTTGAAGATGAACGACATCGACGTCTTGCCGCTGTGTGTGAACGCCGACAC
Source organism: Monodelphis domestica (assembly GCF_027887165.1). NCBI lineage: Eukaryota > Metazoa > Chordata > Mammalia > Didelphimorphia > Didelphidae > Monodelphis > Monodelphis domestica. Next base: position 408,054,664 of record NC_077228.1, read on the forward strand.
CAGGCCACAACCGCACCTCCAGTAACAACTGGCGTCCCATGCCCCATGTGCCACAAACTCTGCGCCTTTGGACTTCAAAGCCACTTGAGGGTACATCAATAGATGATGCACAAAGACAATAGATGCACAAAGACAATAGTCATTCTCGGTCACCGAGAGACTACCACTAACTATAAATTATAGATTTTTTGAGAATCAGAGATGAAAAGTATTGCATTCCAGGCATGAAGATCAACCTGTGTAAAGAAACAGAGATAGAGATGGAATATCTTATCTAAAGAATAGCACAAGTCTAGTTGGACTGGAAAGTAGAAGAAGGGAAGAAGAAGGAATGAGAAGAGAAGGAAATGGGAAAAGAGAACGGAAGAGAGATGTCTTCCTGACTTCAAGTCCAGTGTGCTATTCACTGCCATCTATCTTCGTGTAAGTTGGTAATGTTTAATAAGCCTGGAAAAGTAGACTGAGGCCAGGCTATGAAGAACTTTAAATATCAAGAAGGGCTTTATATTTGATCCAGTGGCAATAAGGAGCCCCTAAACCTAATTGAGCAGAGTAATGTTTGCATGATCATACCCATCCTTTAGGAATATTATTTTGTCAACTGGTAAAAGATGAATAACAGAGGGGAGAAAAAGACTTGAGAGGAAGGCTAACCAATTAGAAGGACATTGCAATTGTTGAAGAAAAGAGAGACAAAGATTTGAACTAAGATGGTGGCTTTGTGAATGGAGAGATGGAGAGATTGATGTTGTAAAGTTAGAATTGACAATCTTCAGCACCTGAAGGAATGCAAAATGGAGTAAAGAAGGATGTGGAGTTAAGGGTGACAAAAGTTGGTAGCCAAGGAAACTAAAAGAATATTAGTACCATGACCAGAAATTGGGAACTTCAGAAGAAGATGAGAATAATCATATATCTGAAGTGAGAACAGAAGGGCTCCCTTTTTGTTCCATTACTTACTATTATGTAAACATCAATAGGTTATTTCACTAGTCTGGCTGGGCATTTCATCAACTGCAAAAGAAAGGAGTCGAAATAAATGACCTCTAAGGTCCCTTTCAACTAGATCCTGGATGCTCTGATCACCAAATTAATTGACTTCAGCATGATGATTTTTCCCCACAAAAACAACTCAAAGGCTTCCTACTTAGTTATTAAGGCATCAAAGGGTAATTCCATTCAACATGAATTTTACTAAGAACTTCTTTTGTATTATGTCCTAGGCCTATAAAAGCAGAAACATCCCCTGGCCTCAAAGATAGACAATTGAACAAATTATACACTGATCTCAACATCATGGTGTTATTGGTCTTCTTTGAGCATGAAGGATGAATGACAACCTGTGTGTGCACACAAATGTATATTTAATCCTTACATGTGTATATATGTACTGATTATATCTATATACATATATATATATATATATATATATATATAAAACACATTACAAAAGAGCATTTTTCCATGGGATAGTCTTTGAAAAGTGATATAAAAAAGAATAACAAGAAAATGTTTTTGAGAATGCTCATGCACTCTTAAAATGAATTGAGTGTCATACCGTCAAGGACTAGGGAAAGGGTAGTCTTGATATAGTTGAACATATTCTAAGTCCCAATATAGTCCCATCATTAAGATTGTGGTCAGTTCTAAGTTTTACACTTGAGGAAGCACATTTGTATACTGGAGCAAAAAGAGCAAGCTGTAAGGCGAAGGCCCTCCAGCTCCTAGCATATGAGGACTTATTTAAAGAACTGTGGATGTTTAACCTAAAGGAAAGAAGATTTAGAGGTGCCATGTGTAATGCACAGAATACATGTCAAGCCAATTTATCATTTCATATGGTAAATAGTATTATGGAAATATTATATATAATTTATGATCATCAATGCACATAACCAGCCTTCATTATTGACAGGATGCTATAATCTATGTCATAATGCAGACAGAAACCTCTGTAGGAACAAACCAACATGATTCTTAAAGGTCTTGGTCAGAGGGTCTCCTATTAGTGCTTATGATAAGATTCCCTCTCTGTACAGATGCAGGCTACTTTGTCACCCTTGAGGGTGGCATTCTGACACATCTCCATCAATCAGTACTGTTCTAGGGATGCTTGAAATGTGCAAGGAATGCAGGAGTCACTTCTGGTAGCTACCCAGAAACATTGATGGCTGAGGTCTCCAGTAGGTTTTTATGGTTCTGGCTCACAGATTTATAAGTTATGTTAAAATTCTGATTAGTGATCCTCAGCTTATGATTAAACAAAACTACCAAAGTTTAAGTTTCCCAATGTCATTAGCAAGTATTGGTCAACTTTTTGATAAACCAAATTTGTAATATAAGCACATCATTAGCAAATGTTTGCCTGTTGTTTACCATATTTGGGGAAATATACATGTCATTAATGCTTGTGTACCAGATTTGGAGTAGTTTCTTGGTAGAATAGAGCGCTAGTCCTGGAGTCAGGAGGACCTGAGTTCAAATATGACCTCAGAAACTTATTAGCCGTGTTAACATGGACAAGTGAATTACCCCTATTTGGTGTCAACTTATCTGTAAAATGAGCTGGAAAAAGAAATGGCAAATCATTCCAGCATCTTTGCCAAGAAAACTCCAAATGGGTTCAGCAACTAATCAACAACAACAACCAAATTTGGGGAATACATGCATCATTACCAAGCTATACACAATTGTTTATTACATAAAAACCACTTACATAACAACTACTTAGTCATCAAAAAGTAAGTTAAAAAGAATGGAGCTGCCCATTTTAAATTAACATTCCCATTCTGTCTATACAATAATAGTTGTCTTTAAGTACTTAGAGGATTGACATATAGAGGATAGTTTAAATGTGTGTTGCTGGGCCCTAAAATAAGGCAGGAGTTGAAAAGAGACAAAGTTAGGCTATATAGAAGAGAATATAGAATAATTAGGCATGCTGAAAAGTAAAATGGGCTTTTTCCAAAGGTAAAAACAATTTACATAATTATAGCACTTTGAGGTTTGCAAAGCATTGCATTTACATTATCTCTTCTGAACTTCATAACAAACTGATAAGGTAGGCATTATTATCTCCATTTTACGATGAGGACATTAAGGCCTAGAGTATTTAGAATGAATGAAACTTCTTGAGGACAGAGATTATTATTTTTGGGTTTTGTATGCCTAGTGTCTAGCACAGAATCTTACACAGAGTAGATACTTAATAAAAGTTTATTAAACTGAATGACTTTGACTGTCTTCACATAACTAGTAATTTTAAAAAGCAGAATTCAAACTCAGGCTTTTTCTGGCTCCAAGACCAATGTTCTTTCCATTGGCTCACATTCTCTCTCTTGAAGGAGCTGGTTGCCTCTCCTTGGAGATCTTCAAACATGGACTGTTTGATCATTTGTAGGGTATGTCAGTTCTCTAGATGTCATGTGATCCCTGTTATCTCAGGGAGGAAAACTCAGACTTGGCATTTTTGTCAGAAATATTTGGACAATGGAAAAGAGGAACTGAATCTGTGGCCAGAAGACCTGGGTTTTACTTCCATCTCTGAGAGTCTATGATTCTGTGAATTTGGCATTGTTTTTATCAGTAAAACTAGTCACTTACTTGATTAGTTTAATTTTTAACATTGAACGGAACAATGTATTTAATGAAAACTATCCATCAATCACATATAGATAAGAATTTGGAGTAATACTCGGGTTCTTAACCTATGGATCAGAAATCTAGGAGCAGAAAGAAGTAGGCTTTTGAAAGGGGTCCAGGAATCCATAAGTAATCCATAAGTAAGCAAATGTAATTTTTGTTTATTGCACATATATTTAATATATGATGGATTTGATATTATGTTTCATGTACATGTATTACTATTTTTTCAAAAGTATATCCATGTTATTACCCACAAAAGGCATTAAGAAATATTCTTGAAATCATAGTATCTTTTGGTAGGTATGAATTTTATTTAATCCACAAAAGCAATTTTATTATTATTAAAATGGAGTCACTTGCAAAATTTATTGAAATTACAAAGAGATTTTCATATTCATAAGGATTAATAGCCATAATATTTCCTTTTCATGTGTACAGTTGAGTTAGCCAAAAGATTCTGTTTTTATATAACCTTGATATCAGTAATGGTAATAGAGACCTTCCTTTGTTAATAGTTGCCACAGCTGCAGATCGTAAGACAGCCTTTCACTGAGGCATAGCTTTCTAATAATGCATCATACCTGTCAGCTCTATCTGCATCCATGGTGAACACACTGTCAGTAATATCTTCTTTGAACACAAATGAAAACACAATTTGCTAGAAGAAAAATTCCACCTGGCTTTCCTGCTATTATACCTTGTGTTTATATCCTTTATTTTTTAAGTATTTATGGATAAACTGTCCCTATCATTTTTGTCAGGAACATGCAAAATAGTAGAGAGGGAGCTAGATTTAGAGTCAGTGGCCCTGGGTTCAAATTTTGACTTAACCATAAAGTTATATGTACGGCCTTAGGCAAATCACTTAATCTCTATGGGATTCAAGTTCTTTATCTACAAAGTGAACTAGATTACTTCTATGGTCCTTTACCAACATAAATATCTGATCTTTTAATCAAAGAAACACAAATATGTACAGCTACATATATATACATTATATATACACATATGTACACACACATACACACAAATACATGTCATTCCAAAGCACATGCATATGTGGCGGGGGCAAGTGAGGTTTTTTTTCTCAGAGTCTAATGAACAAAGTTCTAAGATTTTCTATATGATGTAGCCTTGCATCTGCTTCACACTCAATGAATATTCATTGAATGACTGAACAAATTCTAATTAATTTGAGATTAGTTGGCCAAAGCATTGCTTTCCAAATAAACTGTGAGCAAAGAAGCCTGAGATATCAATGATATGACTTAGAGCAAAGAATGATGTCACTTAAGTTATTTATTTTCTATTGTGTATAAACAAAATGATTCTCCATATATTTTGCTTTGTATGTGAGTTAGAATTATGAATCATTTCTTCCTGAAATAAGAAATAGTATTTTCACTGACTTGGTGATTGATTTACATCATTCTGAATGTCATCCTCCACTCCTTATTCTCATACCACATAACCTGTCAATTATTGTATCTTGTCATTTTCACCTTCACGACACGTCTTGCAAAGGTCTCCTATCTATTCAATCAAATGGAGTGTATGTCTATTAAAAGAATATTAGCACCTCTGGAGTGAGGGCTTGCCAATCCCTTTTCAGGGGTGCTCATCCACTTTTGGTGTCCACCTGACACTCTCATCTGTGGCTCCAAGAAGCTGTATCACATGTTGTGGCCACACCCTAGTAAACTATCTCAGTAAATGGGCTAAACCAGGTTGAAAGTTACTGACAGACCTGAAACTGGTCAGTGAATTAGAAGTATGTTTACTCCAAATATATGAAGACTTGCCCTGGCAGAAGGGATGGAAGAGAACAATTTTTCCCGGTGTCCATAAAGGCAACTAGAGCAGGTACTGTGGAGTGCTTAGGGCTTGGCTAGACATTGAAGACACCACGGTCATCCATTGCATCCTGAATCATTACCATTCATCTTGACTTGTGTCTTGTCACTGGATTACAATGACCCTAGAAGCCAGAATGGGACTCACAGCTTTGTGTAACTATACATCACTTAAATTCAATTCATGCATAAGTCAAAATATCACCTCATGAGGTCACTCTTCAAAAATGAAGGTAAAATGAAAACTCAATCAGATACCATTCTAGTTCAGACCCTCGTTAATTCTTACCTAGATTATTGCACTAACCTTTTGTGATTTTTTGGTCTCTCTGCCTCAGTTCTCTCTTATCTTCAATCTCTTGTCCTCAAATATCTCTTCTTTTCACTGAGACATTCTTATTACAGCTTCATTTGAATATAAATATGTATCTGTACCCTTTGAAAATTCAGAAAACTACTGATAGTGATAAATAAGAAGTCTACCAGGGGAAATCATGTTTACAAATGTACCCTAACTGAGTTCAAATTTCATACTGTCAAAGCAATACTAATAAATAATATATGTTTACTTCTACTGCTTTGTTTTTAAATACTAATGAATCAATGGAAAAGGAAATATTAATAATACAAATAAATCATATGGCATTGTGGATAATGTGAAGCTAGATATGAATCTTGCTTCTAAAAATTAATTAGTTGTGTGACCATGGTCAAATCTCTTAACTTTTCAGAAACTCAAATGAGATAATATATGGAAAATGTTTTGCAAAACTTAAAATATAATAATGGCCATTATTACAACAAAAGTAAAACAGTATTAATATGAGCTATTAAAACAATTGTGTAATACTTTCCTTTACATCCTTCATTTTAAATATCTTGGACTGATCATTTCTCTGGCATTTTGTTCATCTTTTATTCTTATTCTCATTTGATTAATAACTTCATCTTCTAATCTTTCATTCAATAATTTAAAACCCTTTAAGTATTAAATTTAAGTTTTAACAAAATAAACTTCTTCAAACAAATGATTTAATGTGATTTCTATTTTCTTCCCAAAGAATACTCATTGATCATTCTTATACCTAAATAGATGTTACAGCTTATGTGAGCATGTGTGCCTCTGATATGACTAATGTACAAACTCTAGGTAGTATTTAGATTAGCCAGATGATCTCAATTTAATCCAAAGGGCCTAGACTAATGTTTCATTTTAATAAATAACCAAAAGAAATATGTATCAGTATTGAAAAATTTAACAGCATCATTCTCTACTAGGAACAATTTAGACCACCATCTATGGTAAAAGTTCCTTAAGGCTCACTAAGAGCCTAGCAAAGATTTATGAATTATGATCTAGTTGTCCATAGGACCAGGAGTCCAGAGGCCCATCATGGGGGGAAGAGCACAAGTGGGATGAGTTCTGGCAGCTAGGGAAAACTTTTCCTCTGTGTTAATGTCCCAGAACTCTGAATCTTGGAACCTTTTGAAGAAAGAGAAGACATCTCTGTTCCAATAGGATCTTCCACACTATTTCCTTTGTTATTCAACTACTTTAACCAGAAGAAGTCCTAATCCCAGCCCCAGTCCCATCTGACTGTCTCTCTTAAGAACAATGTAATTGTCACCAAAGAGATTGATAGCAAAAGGCAACCTAGCCAGTTCACACATAATTGACACTGTTCACTGAGTACACAAACACACACACACACACACACACACACACTAACTCATACACACACACACACACACACACACACAGGTCTCATCAAGGAGAGGAGCTAACGATCTTTCTATCTGAGCTAATTTATTGAATTAAATGTTCTTTCTCTAGGTCCATCCAATTTATTTTGAATTCAGATCCCTACATTACTTCTGAGAGTTGATATCTGATTAACTAGATTCACAATTTGCCTACCCTAAACCCCAAACGTGTTTTGTTTTGATCATCAGATCACAAGACTTGGGTCAGCTGTTCCAACCTCCTCATTTTACTAATATCGAGAAAGGTCAAGTATCTGGACCCCAAGTCAGACATGTAGAATCAGAAGTGAAATTTGAACCCAATTTGAACCACCAACACCAAAGTCAATATTCTCACTATTGTAATTATTGATTCCCAAATAAAAACATAGGCCAATGGATCACCACTAATATAATCTTCATCTGATTTTTGGAGGTGGCCTCACCATATTCCATACTTTCCAGGAATTATCCATACTTATGTTATGTTTCACTACATGGGATGCAGAGGAACTTAACCTAGGATTACTGGTTGGAGAAATTTCATAGCCTCTGATACAACAAGCCCAAAGTCAGGAATTAAAATCAATAAGAGTGCTGTTGAGTTTCTTGACTCTTCTAATTATAGCAACATTATACAGACTTTACTGTAAGAGTCTTTCCTTCTAGAGAGTCAAAGGCTAAGGTTCAGCTCAGTGTGGTAAGTGAAAACAAGAAAGAGGGAAAATCTGCGTATGTCTAGTAACCTGCTTTTCCCTTTATTTCATCCTAAAACATTGTTTCTTTCAGCTTTGAATAATGTGGCTCCCTATCTCTCACCCTTTCACCCCATACTTGGAGAGCTGGGTCCCTCTTCTGTCTCAATAGAGAGAAATAGAACCCAAGGGGAAAATGCTTGGGCTAAAATAAGCTTGTGAAGTATTCTCATAATTACTGAAATCAGAGATTTGTTCTCTTGACATGCTGTAGCAACCACAACAGAGATCTCTTGGCTCCTGCTGCTTTTGTGGGTTTCTCCCCCTCCCACTGAGATGACTGTTCTGACCTTCTGCCTTTTCTTGTTTCTATATCTGATGTAGAAATTCTATCAGCTGGGGGGAAAGGGGTCAGAGGTGGTCCCTACAAGTGGCATCAGCTTAGTGTTGAAATCTCAATGTTGTTCTTCAAATGGTGATCAGTGGGGTTGGAAGCCGATAGTCACTTTCTGAAAGGGTTGGATATTTTTAAAGGGCTTTGCCTCCATCTGTCACTGAGGGGCTGTTTTATATCCTGCAAGGTCAGAGGGAATGTGGCTGAACTCTCCTTCTGGAAACTCTCCCATCTCAGTCCTGTTGCCCCAGGTGGGTGGGTGTAAGAATGAAAATATAGCTGAACATAACCAAAAAGCCCCAAAGTAAGAAAGGAGGTGGAGAAAGAGGATGCTAGCATGGGAGAATTGCAACAGGCACCCTGTTTAACATGTGTTTCAGGGAAAGGAATTTCCCTTTCTCTGCTTTATGGTGTTTATTTTCTGTGATAAAATAATAACGTTTAATTTATAACCAGAGGCTCGTGGTTTTAAACTAAGCAAGGAGTTCTGCTCACAGAATTGACCAAGTCTATAAGACATTTCTTAAAACAAGTCACCAATTATCTCTTAATAGCATTGCCAAAAAGGTACAACCCAGTATCTTATAACATTAACATTACCATCATTTGCCTTCATATATATGCTATTCATATTGTGCTTCAATTGTTGATAAAAGCCATTATTCATTGTTCTGTGTTTTATTTGGTAGAACACCAGACTCACAGATGATTAGTGATAACTGGTAAAGTGAACTTTCTTAGCAGTTCAGGGATCTTGTATTATATAAAACTGAATTTCTAAAATCAGGCTCTTTGATGTTCTCCCAGTACAAATAGTGAAATCACAGTTAGATTCTCTCCCCCAAAAAGAAAATGGTTAAAGACAATCCTTTGGAGATATCTCTTTCTGGAATGTTTCTCAGTGACTACTACTGATTTCATAACTTACATGAATTTGCCAATTCTTTTTTCTGTGTCATATTCCAAGGATTTTATTAAATAAACAAACCACTTGCTTAACTTTAATAGATAACTAGTTTTATACTAATGTTCTGTCTTTCATACATAATCAAAATATTTTAGTCCACAGTTTTAAAGGAAAAACAATAAATACCTACGTGCAATCTCATTTGAGGACAGGGAACACAATTATATTTTAATAATGTCATCCAAAATAAGAAAAAACAGTAATACAGCCTACACAGAATTTTCTGATCAAAAGGTTAGGAAACATTTTTCTACCAAGGACCATTGGTGTAGGGATAAAAATTAGAGACCACAAAAGTAAAATCAATTTAATTTCATTTTTTGTGGTTTCTTTTTGAGAGAAAGAAGTATAATAGCCTCTTAAAATTAGAGTTGGAGGGGCAGGTAGGTGGCTCTATGGATTGAGAGCCAGGCCCTGGAGATCCTGGGTCATCCTAGCTGTGTGACCCTGGGCAAGTCACTTAACCCCCATTGCTAAGCTCTTACCACTCTTCCACCTTAGAGCCAATACATAGTATTGATTCTAAGACAGAAAGTAAGGGTTTAAAAAAATTAGAATTGGGAGGGTCTTTGAAGGGCATCTATTCCTACCCTCCATTTTATAGATGAGAAATTGAGGCTCAGAGTTCAAATAACTTGCCCTGGGTCACATTGGGTAAGGCAACAGAAGCAACATTCAATCACACATTATAGTTATAGGTAAATAACTATATTTTTATGTAGAGTTATAGTTTTTAAGGTAAAAACCAAAGATTCAAAACTATACTCAGAAAATGAAAGAAATGTTATATATGTGTCTCAGTTTAATGATAATACTGAATAATGAAGAGATATAGAAAATAAGGAAAGAGGTAGAAAAAGAAAAGGAGTACAAGGAGCCAAGTCTATAAAGGGCAAATGGAAATAGATAAAAGCATACCAAAATAGAAAACTGGGAGAGCCTCGAAGCATCAAAACACACAAAGTAGGTGGGAAAAGAGTGAGTGATTGATAGATAGATAGAGAGAGAGAGAGAGAGAGAGAGAGAGAGAGAGAGAGAGAGAGAGATACATACACTACTGCTTGCTGATCTTCCTATTGGGTTTGATTAGAGATCAACTTTCATCTCACAAATTTATTTCATAGAAAATTCCACCTTATTCTGCTACTCTAATTTATCTCTGATAAGCCATCTTGTGTCTTCCTGTTGAATAAAAAATCAACTTGTGTCAATTAGGAATTATCTAAAAGTTGGGCATTATTTTCTGAACCTACAAATTCCCCACAACTTTTTAAAGAAATTAAATGTTCATTTTTCTGGCTATTTGTCCACAGGCCTTGTGGAGAAAAATGAAAAAAAAAATATTGTTCTGCAATTTTTATGTGTTTTTTTTTTAAAACTTCATCAGACAAGGACACATGTAATACCCAATGAAATTGCGCATTGGCTACAGGAAGGGTGAGGAGAAGGGAGGGAGGGAAATAATATGATTCTTGTAATCAAGCAATAATGTTCTAAATTGACTAAATACATTAATTAAAATAAATAAATTAAAATAAAACAAAAATAAAAACATCATCAGAATTCACATTTTAAGAAAAAGAACATTGGATTACAAAAATTATCTGTGAAAGAAGACAGCCAAAGGTTAGCAAAAGAAAATGTACATCATAGCCTTTGACCATCAGAAGCCAGAGGGATACCAGAAGGTAAGACTTCATAAAATGTAAATTAAATCAAATTTACAAATATGCCCTGTCTGCCATTTGCTCAGGTGTTCAAATACAGTTATAGACCCATATATTTTCTGTCAATGAAACACTAAGTAGTAAAGGAGATTGTTCATTTCCTATCTTGAATTTGACAATACATGTAATCAACCAGTCACCAAACCTTTATGAATACTCACTTTGTCAGCCATACTAGGAATACAAAAACAAAGATGAAATAAATACTCCTTGACCTCAAGGTGATGGCGTTTTGTCAGAGGAAGCAACATGAGTATCGGTAAATTATGTAAATGAATACAAGATAATTTTTGGAGCTCTAGAAAAGGTTTTGTGTAGGAAGTGGCACATAAAACTTAAAAAAAAATCCTAAGAGTCATAGAGGAGGAGGTGAGGAGAATGTGGTTTCTAGGCATAGGCAATAACCAATTCAACAAGCACAGAGACTAGAGATTTACTGTCCTGTGTAGGAAACAACAAGAAGGCTAGTTTGGCTGAACTGTAGAGGGTTCAACTGGAGTAACATAAAATATGACTAGAAAGGTAGATTGAAACAAGGTAATGAAAGCCTTAACATGCCAAACTTTATTAGTTTTATTTTTTGTGGACAAAATGTAGAAATACTTAGAGAAAGAACAAGATGACTGGCATATAACACATATTCAAACAATAATACACAAAAAGTTTAGTATAGAAATATATTAAACTCAACAACAAAACAAATTGAGAGAAGAGAGTGGAGAATAAGGAGAGGATAATCAGAAGGAAAACAAACTCATTTCTGAGGATATATTATAAAGGAGGAATTAGAAAGAAAAAAAGAGTGTGGAAGAACCATTTATCAGAATTTGGGCCGGGAAAAGAGAGGAGAGATGATTAGGATGAGATTGTCCATGAAAGACAGGAGGAAAGCAGAATGGAATAAAAAGTGAAGTAAACAGAAATGTGAAAAAAAATTTGCAGTGACCACAATGCAGAACTAAAAAATATATAATTTTGATAGTGTTATGAACATTGGTTGATGCAATGACTAATCCCAATTATAAAAATCAAAATGGGAGCATGGTTCCTTCCTCTTAACAGAGAGTAATAAACCTGAGATGCAGAATGAGACATACATGTTCATACCTGACTAATGTGTGGATTTGTTTTGCTTAAATATTTTTGTACAAGGGAATTTGGATAGTGAGAATCAGATGTTAGAAGAAATATAGTGGGGGGAAAAGGCTATATGTAAGAAATGTATGGTTTAACATACAACTAATCCTCTTTTTTCTCTCTTTTGTATGTTTCATGCCTCTTGTATTTGAAAAAATCAGAATAACAGAAAATAATAATCATTTAAAAGTTGCTTCTAAGGTATATATGAGGAGACCTGAACTGTAGCTGGAGGGGTAAGAAAGAAGTAATGTATCTATCTGATACCTGAAATCCAAGAAGGTATTAATGAATCTGAAGATGAGACATTACAACATTGAATTACATTCAGACAAAGGTACAGAACTATAAGGTAAAGATCACTAAATTTCATGATCAGTATATTATGGCTCATTTAGCTCTACTTATTCATACATGTGGTCTTCTGATTATCCATGGCCATTTCTTCAAAAACTCTTTGGTAGGAGAGTAGGTGGAAACAAAAATCTAAGTTTAAGAACAAAAAAAAGAGAAAGAGAATCTGTAAAAATGGAGACTTGAATCCAGGACTTCAATCCCCAGAAGTCCTTGCTCCACTTCCCCAGAATGCCTTGTAACCTCACTTGGGCTGAGAGCGAGATGGGGTATTTAACCTGGTTGTGAAAAGGCTCTGCGTTCTTTCCTACTTCTGCTTGGGAGCAGACACTACTCTCCACCTAGAAGGCAAGATGTGAGTGGTCATGAATTGGCTCTTTGGGCCTAGACATGTGCCACTCTTACTTGTATTTTCTTTATATTTTAATCTTCAATAATCCTCTAAAAATACAATACTCCTTGCAGAGAGAAACTAATTTGTACCTGCCTCAGTTTCCCTAAATTTTAACTCTTACAAATCCATGATGGAAATCAGTATTGAGCTCACCCAATCTTCTGAGTTAAGAAGGAATAAATATTTTGCCAATGTTTTAAACAATGTTTCATAAATAACACCTCAAATTGATACTCTTGCAGAAGTTTGTCAAGATTGGTTTTAAATCATATTTGGTAGAAATTAGAAACTATCATTGGGGAGGTGGAGAAAGGAAGCCTTTTGAAGGGAAATTGACAGCAAATCAAGTCAAAATTGCTAGCCAATAGAAATAACAATAAAACAAACTATTGTCTATGCCATGAGGGATACAGATGTGGAAAACAACCCAGCAAAGGAATGTCAGGCAGAGTGGCATATATTTGGGACTTAGAGGGACCTGTGACCATTATGGAAGCTGTGATGGTCTAGAAGAAACTCAGAAACATTGACCAATTAGGCTCTGGTGACAGTTGATTTAGTTAGTATCCCCATCATTCTATCATAACTGTTCCTGGGGTGACATAGGCTAGCCCTACTTAAAATTGTCACGATGATTGGCCCAAAATAGAGGGTAGCAAATCAAATTACCTCTTCCTTCAGAGATACAAAGATACATGAGTGCATGAAAAATTACTGAGAAGGCACCTTACCAGCTTTTACTCTCATTCAAGTCTTAATCCCACTTTGCTTAACAAACACATCTTATATCTATCATCCAAAGGATTTCAACACAAAGAATCCAAAAGGCAATATATATATATATGTATATATATTATCCAAAGGATTTTGAATACAAAGCATCAAATGAAAATTCACAAATATGAGAAAATAATATATAACTGAGAGTCAATAAGGACAAGCTAGTTAGTACATTCTAGGTTGGGACAAGCAATTAGTTATCTATCCATTTAGAAATTATTGAATAAGCTGCTCCAGAACACTATAGCATAGGTGCTGCTTTTCCTGATTATTTCAAGACCTGGATCTACTTCACATTCCTGGATTATTCATTTACTATAAATGTATATAGAATGGGAATGAAGAGAAGGGAATTATCATTTACATAACACCTAATATATGCCAAGCACTATGCTAAGCACAGTATAGACATTAACTTATTTCATCCTAATAGTAACCCAAAGAAGTAAGTGATATTTTTATTTTCATTCTACAGTTGAGGAAACTGAGAAAATTGCAGTTAAGTGAATTGTCCAGAGTGATATAACTAGTATGTGACACTAGTTATGACTTCAAGTATTACTAATTCCAGATCTAGCTATTTATTTACATTGAAATCAAGTACCTCTGGTGTACCAATAGTTACCTCTGATGTATGAAACAGATTTATATATTAAATAGACTCAAGTGTGCTGATAGTACTGAAGAATTTGGTGTCTTTATGGAAAATTAGTCTCTGTTTAAGACAAGCTACCAACACAATAATGTCAGACCCACATATGAACTGTGGCCTCTTTCATAGAGACAATTTACCCCTGTTAAATTTCTGTCTGGCCTTAAATTTTTTATCATCTCTTATGACTAGAACAAATTATGTCTTCCAAATTATGAAAGGAGTTATGGGATAGATAGATGACTCAGTGGATGAAGGACCAGACATGGAGAGAGGAAATCTTGGATTTAAATTTGAACTCTGACCCTCAGCAAATCACTTAACTCTAATTACCTAGCCTTTACCATTCTTCTGCCTTGGAACAAATAGTATCAATTCAAAGAAAAAAGTAAGGTTTTTTTTAAGGAAACAATTGAACTAAAATATGTTATTAGTCATCCTGATATCAAACTATATAGTCACCAGAAAAACAAAAACAAATTAAACAGTTCCTTCATCACATATATCTTGATTGCCTTTGTGTAAAGGAAACTAGAAATAAGTTCTGAATTTTCTGCCACTGTGTTGGAACAAGCAACAGTGGGAATATCAATAGAGAAGAAATTGTCAAGACTAACAGTTGGTGGGGGAAGGGGGCAACTGGGAGTGGCAGTTGGGTCTTATGACTTGCACTTCCTTCCTGCTGGGCTTTACTTCCTTTCTGGTGTTGGAGGTGGAAGGAGTGTTGGCTTCCCAGTCTGGATACAGAGTGCCTCTTCTCGGTTCAGCCCAAAGCCTGTAAACACCAAAACTGTAAGGATAATTTTTAGTGTTTTGACTTAAAATCTAAATAAGTGGTTGCCATGGAAAATTCCCAAATATGAAAATACCAAAGTCAGCTGGGATTTATGGAGATTTTAATTAATAAAGAAAAAAGGAATTAAGAGAAGGAGAGAGAGAGAGAGAAAAAGAATTAATTTAAACTGCTCTGGCTCAGGCTGAGCCAAGCAATAGTTAAAGGCCTAGGCCAAAGTGGCCTCCCTAAGCCTAAGGGAGAGCGAGTCCATCTTAATCACTCACCACAAGACCATCTCCAAGCTGGGTTCTTCCACTCCAAACTGAAATTACTCTCCAAACTGAAATACCTCCACTGACTTTTTACCCCTTCCTTTTAAAGAAATTTTCTCTTATGTCACCTCCCTTAAATTTTCATGTCTACCAATCACAGTAGATGCTTTTTTTTCAGGACTGCCCATTCTTAGTTTTCACCTTCTTTGGTTTTCACCTTCTCTGGTTAGATTACATCTTCTGAGTACTTCACACCTCTTTGTTAAGCTTGCCTTTTGTAAATTACTTAATGGTTTTAGGTACTAATTTAACCTTTTCAGGTACTTAACACCTTTTTGTATTAGATCAAAAAATAGACTTAGCTTAAGGTTCTAGCTTTACTATAAGGTATGAGTTGGGGACTTTCATTGTTTGATCAGGAGTTTACAACTTTATCTTCCCCTAAGGCACTGTCTGAGTAGGGTGGAGTAATTTTAAAAGTTCCCAATATATTCCTGATCAAGTATCTCCATTGTTACAATAGGGGAATAGCTTAACCAAATCTTCTAAGGTACAGTCTGAGTAGTTTTTAAGATTTACAAGATACAGGCCCAATCAGTTTTTAAGGTTAGAACTTTCCTTGGTTGCTTGCTGTCTACTTGCTAAGTTTCTGAATTTGACAAAGCTAACACAGATATAGAGTAGATGGGCATGGGAGAAACCCTCTACCAGCCTGTGAGGCCTAGCCTCAGCTCCAAGCTGAGGAAGGCTCCAACCTTATTTAGGCACATCCCTTCTCCCTCTTTCCTGATACCACTCCAATCCTAACTGGTTATTAAACTTTATCTTATTTGAACTCGCAGTCTCATAAGTGGACTATCTTTTTCTGGGGCATAGAGGGAGCTGAACATCAGTTCAGTCATTCAAAGACAAACGTTCCTTATCAGACCCCTGCTGCTTCCTCTCGGCAGGGGGCATCTCTCTCCTTTGCATCACCAAGCAATATTCCCTCTCTCCCCTCAACTCCTTCATACCATGCTACAAACCTTCCTTATCCCCTGTTCTTCGTATCCTCCCCAGTCTTTTCCCAATAAATATTACACCTTCATTCAAATCATCAGGAGTTCAAACATTTATTAAGCACCAATTAGGTGCCATCCAATGTAGTAGTCCAGTATAAAGAAATAAAGGAGAGACTATATAATTGATAAAGTCAAGTAACTTTCTACCATTCTGAAATTAAAAATCAAATGTGAAGAACAAATTTGAAGAAATTAAAACCTATTTAACCTATACTTTCTGAACTATAATATGGACTGACCTAGACTTGAAATATATGGTATGAAAACCCCCCAAACAGTATTAAAAAAAACACAGAGCTCATTATCTGTCCTAAATCAACTATTAAAGATGAATATATCACACCCAAAAAGGAGGTAAGAGATAAATAAGCATTCTTAGAGCATATAATAAACAAGTTAAAAACTCACTGAGGGTCAGCTGGTTGTCTCCAAGGATAAAGAAACAGGCCTGGAGATAGAATAACCTGAGTTCAAATCTGGCCTCATACACTTCCTAGCTATGTGACCCTGGACAAGGCACTTAACCCCCATTACCTGGTCCTTACAACTTATCTGCCTTGGAACTTATATTTACTATCAATTCCAAGACAAAAGGTAAGAATTTAAAAAACCAAAAAACTACAGAAATGCTTTTGGGAAAAGAAGAAATACTTTCATCAAGCAATATTAAAGTCTGATAACAAGTATAATTCAGTTTTTTTAAGTCGTGCCTGGTTCTTCATGACCACATTTGGGGTTTTCTTGGCAGAGGTACTGTAGTTGTCATTTCCTAGTCCACCTCATTTTACAGATATAGACACTAAGGCAAACAGGGCTAAGTGACTTGCACAGGGTTGCATAGCTAATAATGATTGGGGCCAGATGGGAACTGAGAGAAATGAGTCTTCCTGACTTCAGGCCCAGCATTCTATCCACTGAGTCTACTAGCTGCCACTATAACAAGCATAAATCATTAGAATTGTCAATGTAACTAACCAATTTGTAGAAATACAAATGAAGCCAATGGAATGGCTAAGATCCAAGAGTGGAATCAGAGGCCCTTTCATAGGTGAAATCTGCATGAAAGCAGTCAACTAACTTAATAAACACAGATCTAACAAGTAGCAAAGTTTAGTTTTAGTTGTGTGGAGAGTATTTTGTAGTTGTGTACATATAGTTCCTGTGTTTGACTCGAGAGATAGATTCCTAGGTATTTTATTTTGTCTAAGGTGATTTTGAATGGGATTTCTCTTTCTAGATTTTGCTGCTGATCTGTGTTGGAGATATATAGAAATGCTGATGACTTATGTGGGTTTATTTTGTATCCTGCAACTTTGCTAAAGTTGATTATTTCAATTAGCTTTTTGGTTGAGTCTCTAGGATTCTTTAAGTAGACCATCATGTCATCTGCAAAGAGTGATAACGTGGTCTCCTCCTTGCCTATTTTGATGCCTTCAATTTCTTTTTCTTCTCTAATTGCTACTGCTAGTGTTTCTAGTACAATGTCAAATAGTAGAGGTGATAATGGGCATCCTTGTTTCACTCCTGATCTTATTGGGAATGCATCTAGTTTATCCCCATTGCAGATGATATTAGCTGATGGTTTTAGATATATACTGTTTATTATTTTTAGGAATGACCCTTCTATTCCTATGCTTTCTAGTGTTTTTAATAGGAATGGGTGTTGTATTATATCAAAGGCTTTTTCTGCGTCTATTGAGATAATCATGTGATTCTTGTTGGTTTGTTTGTTGATGTGGTCAATTATGTGGATGGTTTTCCTAATATTGAACCAGCCCTGCATCCCTGGTATAAATCCTACTTGATCATGGTGGATGACCCTTCTGATCACTTGCTGGAGTCTTTTTGCTAGTATCCCATTTAAGATTTTTGCATCTATATTCATTAGGGAGATTGGTCTATAGTTTTCTTTCTCTGTTTTTGACCTGCCTGGTTTTGGAATCAGTACCATGTTTGTGTCATAAAAGGAGTTTGGTAGAACTCCCTCTTTGCTTATTATGTCAAATAGTTTGTATAGTATTGGGATTAACTGTTCTCTGAATGTTTGATAGAATTCACTGGTGAATCAATCAGGCCCTGGGGATTTTTTCTTAGGAAGTTCTTTGATGGCTTGTTGGATTTCATTTTCTGATATGGGATTATTTAAGAATTCTATTTCCTCTTCTGTTAGTCTAGGCAGTTTGTATTTTTGTATATATTCATCCATATCACCTAAATTGGTGTATTTATTGCCATATAATTGGGCAAAGTAATTTTTAATGATTGACTTAATTTCCTCTTCATTGAAGGTGATGTCCCCCTTTTCATCTATAATGCTGTTAATTTGCTTTTCTTCTTTCCTTTTTTTAATTAGATTGACCAGTACTTTGTCTATTTTGTTTGTTTTTTCAAAGTACCAGCTTCTAGTCTTATTTATTAAATCAATAGTTCTATCACTTTCTATTTTATTAATTTCTCCCTTAATTTTTAGGATTTCCAGTTTGGTTTTCTGCTGGGGGTTCTTAATTTGATCGCTTTCGAGTTTTTTTTTATTTGCATTTCCAATTGATTGATCTCTGCTCTCCCTTGTTTGTTAATATATGCACTCAGGGATATGAATTTACCTCTGATTACCTCTTTGGCTGCATCCCAAAAGGTTTGAAAGGATGTCTCGCCATTGTCATTTTTCTTGATGAAATTATTGTTTCTATGATTTCTTCTCTAACTAAACGATTTTGGAGTATCATATTGTTTAATTTCCAATTAGTTTTTGATTTGGTTTTCCATGTACCATTACTGATCATTATTTTTATTCCCTTGTGATCTGAAAAGGCTGCATTTATTATTTCTGCTTTTCTGCATTTGTGTGCCATGTTTCTGTGACCTAATGTATGGTCAGTCTTTGTGAATGTGCCATGTGGTGCTGAGAAGAAGGTGTATTCCTTTTTATCCCTATTTATTTTTCTCCATATGTCTATTAATTCTAATTTTTCTAAGATTTCATTCACTTCTTTTACCTCTTTCTTATTTATTTTTTTATTTGATTTATCTAAATTTGATAATGGTTGGTTCAAGTCTCCCACTAATATGGTTTTACTGTCTATTTCTTTCATCAATTCTCCTAGTTTCTCCATTAGAAATTTGGGTGCTATATTATTTGGTGCATACATGTTGATTAGTGATATTTCCTCATTATCTAAAGTCCCTTTTAACAAAATATAATTACCTTCCCTATCCCTTTTGATCAGGTCTGTTTTTGCTTTGGCTTTATCAGATATCATGATTGCCACTCCTGCCTTCTTTCTGTCAGTTGAGGCCCAGAAGGTCTCACTCCATCCTTTAATTCTGACCTTGTGGGTGTCTACCCGCCTCGTTTGTTTCTTGACGACAACATATGGTAGGGTTTTGGATTCTAATCCATTCTGCTATTCGTCTATGTTTTATGGGTGAGTTCATCCCATTCACGTTCAAAGTTATGACTGTCACTTGTGGACTCCCTGGCATTTTGATATCCTTCCCTAATTCTAACCTTTCTTCTTCAGCTCTATCCTTTAGTCCAGTGATTTACTTTAAATCAGTCCCCCTTGTCCCCTCCCTTGATATATTTCCCTTTCTAGTCCCTCCCTTTTTGCTCCCTCCCCCTCCCCCCTCTTCTTCCCTTCCTTTTTTGTGTTCCCTCCCCTCTACCCCCCTTCGTTTTCCCTTCTCCCTTCCCTTGTTGGGTAAGATAGAATTCAAGATCCCAATGGATCTGGATGTTCTTCCCTCTCAGAGTTGATTTCCCTGAGAGTAAGGTTTAAGTAAAAACTCTCTTCCTCTCCTTCTTATAGGAGTTTTCTTCCCCTCCCCTTCCCATGTGAATCTTTGTGTGAGAAAGATTATTCTATTTGGTCTTTCTTTTCCCCCATTTACACATTACATTTTCCCCACATGTTAATATATATAGATTGATATAAATGTAGTCCTTATAGAAGAGAGTTTGAATAAAAGAAAAAGATAACATTTTTCTTCTTTTCCCTTTCCTTCATATTTACCTTTTCAGGTATTCCATGCTCTTTGTTTTTCGATATTGAACTTTCCACAGAACTCTGGTCTTTTCTTTGCAAAAACTTGAAAATCTTCTATTTTGTTGAATGCCCAAACTTTCCCTTGGAAGTATATACTCAGTTTTGATAGATAGCTGATTCTTGGTTGAAGGCCCAGTTCTCTTGCCTTTCTGAAAATCATGTTCCATGCCTTATGGTCATTCAGAGTGGAACTTGCAAGGTCTTGTGTGACCCTGATTGGCATTCCTTTATATCTAAATTGTCTTTTTCTGGCTTCTTGTAAGATTTTTTCTTTTGCTTGAAAGCTTTGGAATTTGGCAATTACATTCCTGGGAGTTGTCTTTTGGGGATTTAGTGTAGAGGGTGTTCTGTGAGCTCTGTCAGTGGCTGTATTGCCCCCTTGTTCTAGAATCTCTGGGCAATTTTCTTTGATTATATCTTGTATTACGATGTCGAATTTGCTGTTTATTTCTGGCTTTTCTGGTAGTCCAATTATTCTTAAATTGTCTCTTCTCCCTCTATTTTCCAAGTCTATGACCTTGTCAGTGAGATATTTTATGTTCTCTTCTAATTTCTTGATCTTTAGGCTCTGCTTTATTGATTATTGCTCTTTTACCTGCTCGTCTTCCAGTTGCCTAATTCTGACCTTTAAAGCCTGGTTTTCCTTTTCAGTTTGGTCAAACCGGTTTTGTAGTTGTGTGAAATTCTTTTGCATTAATTCCCACTTTTCCTGCCAGAAGGCTTCCATCTTTTTGATTATTTTCAATTCAAATTCTTCGTGGGTTTGTGGAGCGTTTCCATTTCCTTTGGAAGGTTTCGGTGCAATTGCTTGTGTTTCCTCTTCTATCTCCTCTGTATTTTGTATTTTTGCTCCATACAATGTGTCCAAAGTTGCCCCCTTCTTGTTTTTCCTGTTGTTTTGAGGCTTTTTTGCTTCTGTGCTGTTTGCCATCTCTATCTGAGTGAGGGTGGCTGTCTCTTCTGTTATCTGTCTGGTGTTCAGTGGCTTTAGCCCCAGGCAAATTGTCTGTCTTCCCCAGGAAGCCCAGAATTGCTGGTGTTTTGGTGTTACTACCCTCCTCAGTTCCCTCCCAATGCTTCTCTGTTGCCTTACTTCTATGCTCTGTGCCTGGCTTGACACTCTCAGATGTATTTCAATGCTTTTGCTGGCCAGAGGAGCCTGCACTCTGAGGGGGAGGGGCCATGGCTTCCAGGAGCTCTGAGGGCTGGTGATAGGATTAACCACAGACTGAGTATGCCCTGAGGCAGGGACCTTTGGTTAGACTCAGATGGAAGGATCCAGCCAGGGGGTTATAGGCTCCCCCCGTCTCTCTCTGTTTCCCTGCTGTCTGTGTTGGGTGCCCCCTCATCTGAGTCAGGTTGTTTTCAGGAAGAGGCCTTCAAAATAGCCGGCCCTGTGGCTCTGAGGTTGCCTCTGCTGCCTCGGACTCAGCGCTCTGGGTTGGGGGGGATGGGTCCTGGGACCTCCCTTCTGCCTACCCCTTAGGTCTGAGTGATCTCGGTTTCTGGCTTTTGGGGGGGGGGGCGCGTACCTTTTGATCCAGGTCCAGGAGGAGGATTCCCGGGGCCTATGCTGTTGTTCGTTTTGAATTTCAATGCCCTAGGAGCATATAGCTTGAGATTGGTAAGGAAGGGTTTCCAGAGATCTGAACTTTAGCTTTCTCTAAGCCACCATCTTGACCGGAAGTCCGAGAGTTCTCATAATCTTAAGGATCCTGGACTTAGCAATCAATGTAGATTGTTCAAGGAAATGGTAGGGACCATGCAATACATAACTACATGTTGTAAAACTTTAGCAGCCACTGACACTTTATTAAGGCATAACCTGAGGGCTAGAATTATAAATGACTGTCTTTCATGGACTGTCTGATGACATATCTCCATATTACAAATATAAACCTCAAAATAATCTGGAGAACTCAAAGAATAAATTATACTGGAACCAAGCCATCAATTATTGTGGACAAAACTGTTATCCATAATTACCTGGACATAACATTATGCCATAAAAACTTCAGAACAATAATTTTAATAGGTATGTAATATATGACAATAATTTTATTATGTATAACAATTGAAGTCACACCAATCATTTTCTCAATGGACTTATAATGTATAAATGAATCTTAATAACTTTATTCAACTGTAAAAAGCAGTTATTTTTCACCTGTACAATAGTATGTGGAACATTATGTCTAAAAGAATAGTATTATATGAATCTCATTTTTAAAAAGGGAAAAGATAGGTTTTATTTTTATTTAGAGAGAATGACAAGGCTAGCAATAATAACAACATAGAAGGATATTATCATATAGCTATCATTATAAATCAGAAGTTTTCTGTATTTTTAGTGAGAAGTTTCCTATCTTACATAAACTAAGAGATGACATCCTTATATTATAAATACCAACTATAGGATGATGTTCAGACTTAAGCAGATAAATGCTGGAACTAGAATATTATCACAGACAAGACTGTTGCCCACAATTACTCAGACAAAAAGTTGATCAAAAAAAATTCAAGAATAATGTTTTAATAGATGTTTCCATGCCAAATACTCATAATCTGCAACTATGTATAATGATAAGCTTTCAAAAAACAGAGACCTGTCAAGAGAATTAAAAACCGTATGAGACCATGATGAAGTAGATATTGTCAGTATCCTGAATGTTATTCGAGTTGCCCCAGAGATGCCTTCAATGGGTCTACAGAACATGAGTTTTATATCCCAACACTCTTATTCAATTATAAAAACATTTATGATATTCATCTGTGCAATAGCCTATAGAATAAGGAAAATAAATCAAGATGGAATTTGCCCTAGAATCGCAGCTTCTTTGAACAAGATAGAGTTACTAATACTGTAGTCATTTGATCTTTGGAGTTTAAAAATGGGTTACCTCATTACAGTGGTATGAGGTAGGTGATATGAGTGCTTATTAACCTATTTTAGCAAATGAGGAAGGTAACTATCCCAATAGCAAGCTGTATGTAGCTTTATCAATACGGGGTCTCCCATAGGAAAAATGGCCATTGTTTTCTGTGGATAAAGAGAAGCCCACAGTGGACAGGATACCTAAAAGCAACTGTTTATCCCTGGATTCTTGACCTTTTTTTGTGACATGGATAATCGATGAAGCCTATGGATGCCTAATAGAAATGGTGTTACAAATGAATAAAATAAAAGGCATAGGATTACCAAAGAAATCAATTCTATTGGGAAAATAGTTAATATTTTTTTCAAACAAAATTAGTTCAGAGACCCCAGATTAAGAACCGCTGCTCTAACTGAAGAGAAGTAAATGCAGGAGTGAACAGCCGACTCCTGGCAGAAGCCAGAAAATACAAGAGGACAGGATAGAGGGAGGGGTCATTACTGTGGATTTCTTAAACCATCACATTACACTTGCACTCATATACACATACACAGGCTTCTTTCTTGCTTGTCCCATGTCAGACTTTTATATGCTACAGGATCATTTCTCCATGGTGATATTTCCCCTGTTCACATGGACAACCACATGAACCTTTTCAGAATTCTGCAAGATGTAGCCATAAAAATGACTTCTGCCCAACATGTTTGCCTGTAGAGCTGATATCTATCCCAGATCAAATAGTTTTTGGTCTATAAACAGAGGGTTTGACCTGTTCATTTTAGCCTGCTTGTCTAAACACAGCAGTTCAGTAGAGAAGTGATCCAGATTTCATAAGAGAAGGGGCACACACACACACACACACACACACACACACACACACACACACACACACACATGCCTAGAGAACAATCTGGCAAAATGCCTTGACTGAACAAATTCCCAGCATCTGCTGAGAGTACTCCATGGGGGTCACTCAGTGTATGATCAGGACTGAGAAGGAAGGAGGAAGGATTCTTTCCAGAGCATGATTCGTTCACTGGGCAAGAAGATGACAAATAGGGAAAAGAGCAAATTCAGGCTACATTGACTATTGAGTTCCCAGTCAAGAGGGCAAGGAATATGGAAAGGGAATTGGGGGTGGGGGTGGGAAGAAATGATGGGGGGAGGGGTGGTACCTGTGGTCAAGCAGCTATGATTACTGAGATGGCAAGATTCCAGGGAAACAGAACCTCAATTTGGATTTATCAGGATCCTTCCTAAGTTGCTATTAAGAAGTATTTTTCAACAATCTCATTTTTATTAGCCGTTTGTGCCCATTATAGTTTTTGAGTTGCTAGTTTGTTATGGCTTTAACATAAATAAGGTTCTAAAAATGTCTCACTTGAGGAGTTGCAGGGCTGGGTATGCCATTTAGACACAGATAAAAACCTACGTAAAGGGTTTTCTTTGTAATGGGACTATTTTATATTTAATAGAACTGTCATATAAACATATACTAGCATTTAAAATGCAGTTTCTGGGCTATAAAATAAACACCATTTCCAATATTGCTGTTGGCTTTCACATACATGAAGCTTAGTTCATTAAAGTCCTTACTCCATTTACGTGAAATGTGTTTTACCGCCAGAGAAACATGTAATGTATGTTTCTCTTTAAACCTTAGTTGTTACCAAGCAGAGTTAAGGCCATATAGACTAAATGATTTCTATGGGGTGCACATGCCAAAGAGTCCATACACAATAAATGCTTTCTTTATGTCATGTAAATGAGGCATTTTTTCTGGCTTTATTTAGCATCTTGTACCATGCCTTTCCCATGAGGACTTCTCAATAAATACTTAAGGATGATTAGTCATGATAGCAATGTGTATGCAGATGTTTATGCAAGCATATCTTTTAGAATTTGAATTACAGTTTTATTCTTTAAAATGCTTATAAGGATTCACTGTTAAATAATGTTTACTTGAGTTAAAAAGATATCATTGCCTTGTTTTCTTTTACTACTTGGATTAAAAGTATGGTTTCTGATAGGAAATTTCAAGATTCAAAAATCAATGTTTTGAAAAGTTTTGCTCCCTTTAAATCATAGCTTTTAGAGTTCAAGAGAACCTTAGAAATCATCTGTCTAAAGCATCCATTTTACAGATGAAACTAGGGCCTAGAAAGAAAGTGATTTGTCCAAATTCACAACTGAGGCAAAACCAGGATTTAATACCAGGTCCTCTGGCTCCCAAATCAATGATCTTTCCAGTGATTTCTATTTTTAATAGACTTGCTGCTTAAATGCCCATATGAGTTAAATCTGTATAAATGAATTTTAAAAAACAAATGTACCTCAATACAGTATCTGAAACTTGGGAAACACTTATCAAACGCTTGATTAAACCTAATAATACAGAATAATTTCAAATAGTTTATCAATAATTCTAATGTTCCATTTATAGGAGAGGACAATCAACCTCAGAGAAGCTGACTTGCCCAGAGTCATGAAGATATTATCTAAAATGTGATTCTATTAAATTGTAAACTTTTTGTGTAGATTATTTTGTTTCTCATCTTTTATAACCTCATTGCCTAGAGAAGTACTTTCTACACAGTATATGATTAAGAAATGTTTATTTATTTGAATCAAATATTGTTTGAATAAGAATTGTTTGAAAAAGAAAAAATCTAATGTTATTTGAATAGAAATATAGATCAGTGATAACACAAGGCAGTTCATGAAAGATGACATTGTGAAGCAAGACAAAAAGTGCTATTGAAGTTCAGAAAGTAACTCAATTGAAGAGTAGCTAGATGGCACAGTGGAGAGAGTGACAGGCCTGGAATCAAAAAGATTCATTCTCCTGAGTTCAAATCTGGCCTCCAGACACTAGCTGGAAGAATCACTTAATCCTGTTTGTCTCAGTTGCTCACCTGTAAAATGAGCTAGAGAAGGAAACAGCAAACCACTCCAGTATCTTTGTCAAGAAAATCCCGGATGGGATCATAATGAGTCAAACTTGACTAAAGCAACTAAACAGCAACAACAAAGCTCACTTTAATTCCACAGACATTTAGTAAGTGCCTACAGTGTGCAGCATTGATGGTGGTGGAGCTTCAAAGAGTTTATCTAAAAGTCTGTCCTAAGGAACAAGTTTATCTACCTCTGGAAGGATATAAAATGTACAAAGATAAATACAATGTAGTTTGAAGGAAAAGGGAGCTGGACCTTGAAAGGAACTAAGTAGTCCAAGAGACGGCTAAAAGGTGGGGGTGCATTCCAGAAATGGGGGACAATCTGTAATAACACAGAGACAAAAGATAGAGTGTCAAGTTCAGAGAACAGCCAGTGAATCAGAGTCTTGGCTGGAACATTGAGTGTATGAGGGAAAAGAATATGGAAGGGAAAGCTGAAATCAGATTTGGGAGGGCTTTAAATACCAGACTGCAGAATTTGTTCTTTATCCTAAAGTCAAGAAAGAGCCATTGAATATTTTTCAGTAGGATATTAACATGTTCAAATTTGTGCCTTTAGAAAATTAATTTGGCAGTTGTGTGAACCATGTGTTGAATAAGGGAGAAACTAGATTCAGAGATGCCAATTAGGAAGCTATTAGAGTTGTGCAAACCTCCATGTCAATTCATTACTGTAGTCAGAAGGCAGGGCACCGATATGACTACCAAGAAGGCAAATGCCAATAACCCTGCAGAGAATTCATCTTTGAGAAGAATACCAGTAGCCAACCTGTAGAAAATAAATGAGTGTAAGCTCCTAGCCTGGAGTTTCTAAACTGATTCTCATGCTGCAGAAATAATTTTGCTGTCAGAAAGGCAAGCTAAAAATGTGTTTAGGGCTTCTGGGTACCAGAGCAGTGTAGTTCTGGGAAGTCTGAGTTTCCAATATTTGCCCAGTTGTGTTGGAGATATCCTTAGAGATAGTATAGGTGCAACATGCAACCATGGAAATGGGCAGTTATTATGCAGTGCCAAGAGGGCAGTGGCATAACACCTTCTGAACTTTTCCTTATATCGTGAAGCATGCTTATTTCTCTACTCCAAAGACCTTGATGATATATCTTGAGTCTGGGAAATCTTTCTAGAGAAGGCAGGACCTTTAGGGACTTCTAAGAATGAGTTAAATGGGTGTAAATGTCATAATACTAGCAATCTAGTAATGTCCCCAGTGAAGTAACCTTTGGACTCAAAACTCGGGGTCACTGCAGCCCAACTCACTCACATTAAACAGTGAATTAGAAAACTTCTCAGAGTTATACAGCTAGTGTCCAGAGGCTGGATTTAAACTTGGAAATATGACTCTCTCTGACTCGAGGCTGTCACTGTGCCACTTAGCTGTCCTTCAATTGAGCTTGCTCTCCTCTGAACTTCAAAAGCATTTGTCTTGCCTCACAATGTCACCTTTCATAAACTGTCCTGTGGTATCAGTGATCTTTATTTCTATTGAAAAACAATATATTGTCAGAAACATCTATAGAGCACCTATTGCAGTAAGCACTTTGGAAAGTTAAAAAGGCAATAAAATATATGACCCCCACCCTATAGTGTTTATAATCTAATGTGGGGGTGGGGTGAGTATGAAGACAAGTGACAGAAATGTAAATATGGGCACAAACAGCTGGAGAAAGAGAAGCAAAAGTATTTTAGAAGAGAAAGACACAGGATGATAGAGATTTATAGAAAGAATAGAGTCAAGTAGGCTAAGCCAAGGAAGCTTACTAGGGAAAGTGATTTTTGAACAGAGTTTTGAAGTGTGGTAAAAGAGGCAATAGCTCAATAAGCAGAAAGGAATGTATAGAAAGAATATGAAAGAGAAAGGAACGGTTAAGTTAAAAATTCAGATGATTAAAACCCTTACTCTTAAGAGTTTGGGAAGGACAGAAGAAAGGCTTACCTGCAGTTCTCTCTCAAGCTTTTTAATCATCCAAGCATACATACCAACTCTGTTCTTGCCCTCTTTCATTAAAGTGCATCCTTCTAACAATCAGACACTATTGGAGACCATTTCCTGCAGGCTATAATCCACTCAGCTTTGGGACTCCCTCCCTGAGACTGAACGATCATGATTGGTGAATGAATGAGCCATCATATCTAGCAGCATAACACCATCAGATTCTGTTTCACATCCCATCCAGATATCTAGCCCAGTCATCTTCTTACAATCTGTCCCGACATTACATTCTCCAGACTACAAGACCTCCAGAATTCATAGGCTGTGGAGAATTTAAAGCATTTAACTTTGCAACTCCCATCCTGAGACTAAACTGCTCTGATTGATGAGAACAAATTTATATTATAGATCTAACAACCTTTGATCCCCAAGGCTTTCTCTGTGACATAGCCTTAGATATATTTTGCTTGGAAAAAACCAAGTCTTTAAAATCATTGTCATAATCCATTCATCCAATTTGGCCTCTAGATTTAAATTCAAAACTGTTAGCTTCAATTCTGTCTCGATATACATTGTTTATACTTATTAAGTTTAAATGGCATTTTAATATGATTAGAGGTTTCAAAAAAGTTATGTATCTGTTTAATGTGGTTTTTAGTGGAGTTTTTAGTTTTATATTCTCCAGGTACATCAAATAATTAACAATTTTTTCTGGTATAATACAATCTTTGATTTAAGAGTTGCATAGCTTTATTCAAAAGTGATCATGGACTTCAGTCTATACAGAACCATAGTGGGCTTAAATTGTCTTCCTCTTTGGAAGATTCTATATTTTATATTAATTGTTGTCAACATCACTGAGTTGCTAGCATATTTTAAATAAAGAAGAAATTTCAATGTATATGCTAAATTCTCCAGCATTCTCAATTCTAATATATTTTGTTATATTTAGAATTTGCAGCTAAGTCCTGGAGTGCAAAATTAAAGCTATAAAGAAATTATGATCTCAATAAAACTAGTGTAAATATTATGATACTCGCAAGTTAATTGTTCAGTAATTGTCAAATTAGTGATGAGTTGTTCTTAATATCCCAAAGGCCCTTTGCCACACTATTTTTGCATCTCAGGCAATGTATTGTTTTCTTGTAAATGTTTATAGATATTTTGAGTGAAACAAGCTGTGAATGCTTTGTATAAATTACATAAATATAATTGTTTTATATTTAGAGTGGTCAATGATGTTATCTTAGAGAATAAATATATTTTAAGCAAAAAAAGAGGTGGAATCATTCTTACATAAGAGAGGAAACTAGAAAATTGCTTTGTCAATAATCCATGCAGCACTGTGAAGCATTTGCATCAGTAATTAAAGAACTGATTCAGACCAGTAGCTTTTCAGTTTTGAAGAGAAGCTAGAGTTTCAGTCACTTTTCTTAATATAAGCATTTTTTTTATTTTTATACTAATGTATGTAAATTATTTTGCATTGAATTCAACTTGTACTTTCATTGTATTGAATTTCTTTTCACTGTAAAGATAACCAGAAATTCCTCAATCATTTTCTCTCTAATCTAATTCTTTAGCCTCTTAAGCCTTTATAATAACTTTTGTTTATATTGAATTGTTTATTTGGTAGTTTATAATGCTTTTCCCCCTCTTATCACATTAACCTCTTGGCTAAAGTTTTAATTCTTGATTAAAGATATAAAAAATTTCCAATATTCTTTTCCATATTCCATTCCACATTGCCATTTTATTGTTTTTAATTGGATGATATCAGATTTGAGCATTCTAATTCACTTAACTAATTATATATCCATGTAATCTTTCAAAATATTTCTATAGATCTCCAATAAGTGGCCTTAACTATTTCTGCCATGGGAGTATTTGTCTCTGAATTTTAAAAAATATCTGTGTAACTTCACCTTGTCCCTATGGTCCTCACTGTAGCAATGACCACAATATACTTTGCCATATGTATGTACTAAAATATTTTTATATTGTCAAATATTGCAGGGAAAAGAATTTATCTATGATGTCAATCCTACCTGGTTTTCTAAAAAAAATGTTTTGGTTTTGTTGTTCTATTAGTTGGATTTATGCATCAGGCTTAAGAAGAATTTTTTGAAATTCCATTCTAAGTATATCTATCTCCCTTTCAAAAGAATTCAAAACATCACTATATTTTTCATCCACTTGAAATAATTTTGTTAAGTATAAATGTCTAATGCCTTCAAGGAGTCTGATTTTTACCTTTTCAGATTTAAATAACTTCTCAATTTCTGCTCTTCTTTAATATAATCTGGGCTTGGAAATATGATTACTTTTTTATTTGCCCTTCATTCATGTGTAATCCATTGTTGTGTAACTTGGAACTGAAGATACCAGTGACAAAGAGCAACATGAAGTCTCTTGACCATAATTGTTGTTATCTCCTTCCAATTTGATTAGGCTTCAAGATCTGCATTAAAGCTTTTTCAATAGGTTAGGAATTAACATTTCTGATTTGTTTTAAAGAATATTTCCTTCTTTGAGTACCAGAGTATGAAGGAGCACCATTTGCTCCACTGATTATTATAATGGTTTCAAGTTGAACCAGTCTGCAAATCTGCATTTTGCTCCATGTACTTTATTTTGTAGGAACAAGTTTATCACACTGACTACTGCCAGAGCCCAAGTGACCAGAGTTTCACAGTTTCTGCAAGGCCTTTCTGTTTACCATAGGAGGCTTAGGGCACACAGAGTGTCCAACAGTCTGACTGTATACCTTGAATTTTCTTCCATACCTTTCTTCCACCTTGTGATATAGATAACGGATTGAACTTTGAGGGGATTGAGTGATGATGATGATGATATAGCATCAGAAGACATACTGAGAAGATTTTCCATGCTTTGGGCATTGTCTCTGGCTATCTCCCATACCAGGAATTTTCTTCATCCTAAACTCCTGGCATTTATAGCTTTCTTCAAGTGTCATCTAAAATCTCATCTTCTACCTAAAGCCTTTCAAAACCATTCTTAATTCTAATACTTTCTCTCTTTCAATCATTTCCTATTCATCCTATATATGGCTTGTTTGTACATATTTATTTGATGCCAGCCTTAGATTATGAACTCTTTGAGAGCAAGAACTGTCTTTTACCTCTTTTTGTATTCCCAGAACTTAGCTTAGTGCCAATGTATAGTGAGTGCTTAATAAACACTCATTGACTGATAGTGCTTAGCATGATGCCTGACATAGAGTAGGTGTTCAATAAATGTTTGTTTACTGATTGACTCCTATTCAATAAACTTTCTATAACCTACAGGATCAAATCTTGTTTGATGTTAAAAATCCTTCAATATCTGCCTCCTCTTGCCTTTCAAGATTTCTTACAACTTACTTTTCCCTCTCCCCATATACCCTGCAATCCAGTGACAGTAGAGTCATTGCTATTCCTTTCACTATATAATACTCCAGACTCTGGACATTTTCACTGACTCTTACCCAAGCCTGGAATAATGTCCCTCCTCATTTAAAATTCCTGTCCCTCTATTATCTCTGATTTATGTTGTACATGGATTGTTATTTGTTTGCTTGTTGTCTTTCCATTAGATTGTGAACTCCTCAAGAACAAGGATTGTCTTTTGCCTTTTTTTGCATCCCTTGCTCTTAAAACAATGTTTGGCATGCAGTAGATGTTTAATAAATGTTTATCAACTTACTTCTCTTTTACATTTTAAATACTACATTGATTTATTTGTTTATTTGATACATTAAAATACTCAGGTAACTCTAATTTCCAGTTTCACATCTCCAGCAGCTTATTGGGCATCTCAAACTGAATTTCCTATTGTGATAAAAGATGGAAAGGTTTGCAATTTATCACACTACAGATATATTAAATTCAGCATGTCTGAAGTTGAACTTGTTATCTTTCTTCCAAAGCTCTACTCTCTTCTTAATTTTGTAATACGTTTGACTCACAAACTAGTTGTCTTTCTTGATTCCTTATTCTACCTTTTCCCATAACCAATCAAGTCCAAAATCTTATTGATTCTACTTTTGTAACATCTCTTCAATATTTAACCTTTCTCTGACACACACTCACTCTCTGATCAAGGCCCTCAGTCCTTCATAGGTGCACTATTGAAATAGCTTACTCATTAGTCCCTACCTCAAGATCAATATGACCTTCCTAAAATATGGATCTGACCAGGTTAACTCCCTATTCAACAAAACATAATATTTTTCTTTTGTCTTGCAGTTCAAATACAAAATCTTTTATACTTTTTGAAGCCTTTCATAATCCCTTTCTTTTAAGTTTTCTTATATCTTAATCGTCTTCAAACATTCTGAAATCCAGTGCCATTGGCCTCCTTGCTATTCCTTGAACATGTGTCTCTCCATCTTGCTCAGTGCATTTTCACTGTCCATCTGCCTTCTATATAATTAGAATGTTACCCTAAAGACTATGATTCCCAGCAAAACTATGATTTCCAGCACCCTATTCACTTCCTGACATAGAAAGGATTTAAATTGGGGACAGTTCTATCTCTCTATTTTTCCTTCCTGTTGTGGTTTTGGTGGAGCAGAGATTTTTGAGCAGGTAGAAAAACTTAGTCATATGATTCTATTTTGTCAGATAATAAACTTAAAAAAAATAATACTTTAAGTATTGGACGTCAATTTAAATCTTATATTTCTGGCAACCAGAAGTGGGGTTCAGAACTCTTAATTCTCTCTGAGATTAGTTTGGAAAAAAAATCCACATTTATCTTGCCACAGTTTCTCTCTCTCTCTGTCTCTGTCTCTGTCTCTCTCTCTCTGTCTCTGTCTCTGTCTCTGTCTCTCTCTCTCTCTCTCTCTCTCTCTCTCTCTCTCTCTCTCTCTCTCTCTTTCTCATGTCTTTTATGGCTTACAGTCTCATACCAGAGGAGTTGGGAAGGTTTTCCTAGGGGGTGTGGTACCCCTGGATGGTTCCCAAAAGGGAGTATTTCCCATGAAGCCTAATAGCTTCTGGATGGTTTTTTAACTCTTCTGTTTAATCTACTTCCACCAGAATGATCTAGATTCTTGGTGATATTTTAGACCCAAGACGTTTTCTTGAATTAGATGCTTTGCTATTTTTTTCTTATAAAGATGTTTTCTTAGTGAAAATTAATGTATCCTAGTTGATCCATGTGTTTGTCAGCACCTTCCTGGGGGGGGGGGTGTAATTGTCATAAAATTTACTTTTATAAAAGTTAAGAATCTTGCTACCTCCCAGAATCCAGGAAGTTAACTGCTTAGAGAAGGTACCATGGAGAAGCCTGCAGAAACCTCACATTGTACCAAAAGATCCAGACTGAACTTTGGGATGAAGTGAAATTGAACTGTGGGGAGTTGTAACACATTTATTTTGTATGTATACTCTTGTGCCAAAGGGGACTTCCCCCTAATGGGTTTTTTGTCAATATGGCTAGCAATCATTGGTTTTGTTCTCTTTCCCTTTTATCCCCAAATTATTGAAATTTATAAGTTGGTTATGTTTACAAGATCCATTTGGAATACTAATGTTCCAAAAGATCTCAGGGAGGGTTGTGTAATTAGAATCCATTACCCTAAAAACTACAATCTCCAGCAAAACTACAATTCCCAGCAAAAATATGATTCCCAGCATCCAGTGTAGTTCTGTCTCTCTTACTTTTTCCTTTCTGTTTTGGTTTTGGTGGAATGGGGATTTTTGAGCAGGTTGAAAAACTTAGTCATGTGATTCAATTTTGTCAGATAATAATCTTTAAAAAAATAATACTTGAAGTATTTTATATTACTTATATTAATATATACTTAAGATATCCTTAAATCTTACACTTCCTTCCTCATTTCTACTTCCTAGCTTCCTTGAAGATTCTGTTCAAATCATATATTCTGTAACCAGTATCTTCCTGGCTTCTTGAATGCTAATACCTTCTTTCTGTGATTATCTCCAATTTAGTTTGTGTAAATATTGTTTGTATATAAATATACATTGTTTACCCATTAAACTCAGCTCCTTGAAGATAGCAACCATTTTTGCCTTTCTTTTTTATCTCTAGCACTTGATACATTTATAGTAGGTATTAATAAATGCTTTCAGAATGACTGAAAATTATTAACTAAGTACAGTTTCCATTATTATTTCCAAAGTTTCTCATAATTCAGCATATATCAGAAGGGAATTATATTAACTACTTGAAGCTTCCTGATGGATACTGCAAAAATATTGGTGGTCAATACAACTTCTTATCCTAATTCTTTCTAAAAGCCAGTGAAGACAACCTAATTATGTTGATCATTTAGCTATCACTAGTTGCTTGTCATTTTAGTGACAATCTCAGATACTCTTGGGCATTAAACATTAATTTATAAAAGGATACATTTAAAACTAAAAGGGATGAGTGATCTTTTAATCTAACCTGTTCATTTTACAGATGAGGAAAGTGAAGCCCAGAAGGTCACCAAATTGCAATTAGTATAGATGTGATTTGAGCCCAGGTAATCTCTGCCAAGAGTATACAAGTTGGAAAGGGAAACCAGAAGTCAGGGAAGGTGGAATGTTTCCTCAGAGTTACATTTGTTGTACAAACTGAATTAAAATGTAGAGAGACTATAAAAACAGATTTCATTTTATCAGATTGGTAATTATTTAAAATCAATGCTTATTTAAATGTAAACCCTGAAATAGTAGCCCTTGATAGTAAACACTTTTCAGTAAGAGTAATTCAGAATTAGAAATAGCTTCATTCTTCCTTTTTAAAAAAAAATCAAATCTAACATATTCAAGATAGTAAAAGAGATTTGGAAATTATTGATGCCAAAACACTCATCTCCTTAATCATTTGTAGTCAATTACTCCCCTGAGTTAATGCCCAATCTCTTACTTTGATAGTAAAGAGAGGATTCATTTCCCTTGCTTTTGGTCCAAAATTACTTTGTTACTTAGTACAGTAAAAATTGTCAAAAACAGCTTACATGTTTGCAGAAATGCATTTGTCTTCAGTTTATAGGGATATAGTTCTATGGGAGAAAAAAGGCAGAACTTTTATAAGAGGGCATTCAAGGTTCAAAGTATGTTATAAATGTGTCCTGTCATTTCCAAAACCAACAGAGACAAGATGCTACAATAATGTTATAACATTATTGCTAATTTAATGATATTAATTTTATCAAAAACAGTGTAACTCTTTTATAATCCTTGGATTGGACAGAATACTAAACAGGTTAAAAATGTTGGACTATTTCCACATGTACATTTATAAAAAACATAACTCATGCATAAGGCATTGCTTTTAGATATCTCCTAGATATTATTAGATATAATATACTAATCCACCTCCAGAGATATCTTGATGGCTCACAGAATAGTGCTAGTCCTGGTCCTTTCAGAAGCTGAATTGGGATAGCTTCTCCTGCTGGGAAATTCTGCCATAATTCCCCTTTATCAAAGTTAACGTCCCAACATCCTGCTACCTAACTTACTGGGAGGGCCATAGTTACGTACTCTTACACTTGCACTATGTCTTACTTAAAAAAAAAACAACAACCTATAACTTCCTTTCTTTCCCATCTACAGGAAACCAAAGAACTGGTTTAAATTAATTTTTTATTCTTTAACGTTTTTTGGTATTTTCTTTGTAAGCATCATCCAAGTCAGAAGGAGAAAATGGTCTGAATCATACTGAAAAAAGCCCCTAATATTCATAAATAAAGAAAAAAGAGAGGATCAATAGACAGTGGGGGTTTAGTGAAAGGAATACTGGACTTCATAGATTTGAATCATGGATCTTATTTTACTACTTCTTGTGGCCTTAAATAAATCACTGCTTTCTAGACTTTGGTTTCCTCATTGGTAAAAATGGCAAGGGGGAAGTAGGATTAGATCTCTCAGGCCAAACCTCACTTAATCCTATGGTCTTTTGTTATTTATCTGATCAGTGTTCTGTTCCTAATTGGTAAGTGATAGAAAATACAAGATCTTTTTCTTGAGCACAGATTAGGAATAGAATGGTCATCTAGATGTAGCTGGGATACAGTATTGGATTTAGAGTTAAGAAATCTTGAGTTCAAATCTGACCTCGGACAAGTACTAGATATGTGACCCTGGGAAAGTCATTTAGTGTCTTTATTTTAATTTTTATTTTTTTTAATGTATTTAATTGTTTGGCTGTTGCACTAAAATTCCCAGGCATTTCCCTCCCTCTCTTCCTCCCCTCCTCACACTATAAAATCCATCACTTGACAAAAAGATATATATGTAATATATATGCATATATGTGCATACAAAAAATATTGTATTCATACATTTAATTTGTTTGATCAATTTTCTTACCTATAAAATGGAGATAATAATAAAAGTACTTAACCTTCTGGGTTGTTGTGAGGATCAAACAAGATAATACTGGAGGAGCACTTAAAACAGTGTCTCTTACATATTAAATGATATATATATATATATTTACCTATTATTGTTTATCTTAATAGCTATTATACAACACTGTAAAATAAATCCCAAGGAATGGAGTATTAAGAGATGAA
Source organism: Monodelphis domestica (assembly GCF_027887165.1). Lineage (NCBI taxonomy): Eukaryota > Metazoa > Chordata > Mammalia > Didelphimorphia > Didelphidae > Monodelphis > Monodelphis domestica. The sequence continues at coordinate 408,091,458 of NC_077228.1, forward strand.
CAGAGAGTTGAGATTAATCTTGAAAAAAAAAAAGAAAGTTACATATAAGAAATCAGAAAAGATAATATCTGACCCACAGAAAATCTGTTGTCATGATCTAATTTACACTCTCCACCATCACTCAATCTGTAAACAATAAAAACTCCAGGGCTGTGAATCAAATGGTTTGATCCTGAAAGGATCTAGCAACAATTTCCTGCTGTTTGCAAGCTTTAAAATAACCAAAGAGTTCCAAAATTGTGAATATCTTATGACTCAGTAATACCACTATTAGATTTATTTCTTAGGGTGATCAAGGAAAAAGAAAAAAAAAATAACTATGTTCTAAAATATTTAAAGAAGTTCTTTTTGTGGTAAAGAACTAGGAACTGGGGGTAGGGGTGTCCATTAATTGGAAAATGACTGAATAAGTTTTGGTATGTGATTGTAAAGGACTACTTTTGTGACATAAGAAATGACAAACAAGATTATCACATACACACACACACACACACACACACACACACACAAAAGAGAAAGAAATATTAGGTGATGCAAATTGAAGTGAGCAGAGCCAGGATAACATTGTATACAGTAACAACAATAATATATAATAATCAACTGTGAATGATTTAACTATTATCAATAAGGCAAGGATCTAGGACAACTCCAAAGTACTCATAATAAAAAAGGATATCCACCACCATAAAGGTAGAGATAGAGTCTGAATGCAGATTGAAACATACCATTCACTTTATTTTCTTCATCAATTTATCTCTACTGAAAGCAAAATCTGTATTGTTTCACAATACAATGATAAACAGAGAAATATATATTAGATGATAATATATGCATAATGAATATCATATTACTTGGCTTCTTGGTGAGGGGGAAGATGGAAAGGAAGGGGGAAAGAATGAGAAAGACTTTCAAACATAACTAATGTGAGAATTTGTTTCTCTTGGATAAACATATTTGTTATAATTTATTACATTTGTATAACAAATTTTATGTTATATTTTGTTATGGTATATGTTGTTTTATATATAGGAAAATAAAAATAAATGGAAACCCAAAAATAGAATTAATAGGGAAAAAAAATAACCAGAAAGTTCAAGAGATAAGTGAAGTTGTCTGAATGCTAATTTAATAATAAAATAATTATTTATTTTTAAATTTAGTAGTGAAAATACGTCTAAAAGACATTACAAAGATGGTATTCCAACACTTGATCAAGCTGTCACTCTTGATAGGATGCCAATCCTAACACCAGGAAGACATGAATTCAAATTCAGTCTCAGATGCTTACTAGCTGTATGACCCTGAGCAAATTATTTAATCTGTTTCCTACAGTTTCCTCATCTATTAAATAAGGATAAATAATTATAGCACCTATCTCTCAAGATTTTTGTGAAGATCAAATGATATAATAACTGTAATACACTTAGCAGTGTATCTTGTACATAGTAAGGAATAGTATAAATGTCAGCTATCATTATTATTATCATCATTTGTATAAATAGTTCCTCCAATGTAAATTATAATATATTCATGCTTCCTCATATCTAATTATTGTTTCTATATTTCTTTTAAAAATTATGGTGGGGCATTTTGGGGAAAGTATAAATGAATTAAACCTGTATTCTTGAAGAAAATTTCCAAATAAAAGAGATAACAGATTCCTTTTAGAACTAAAAGTTATTTTCTATACATTTTTCATGGAGAAGTATTAGACAATGCAATGGAGTGTTTCCTCTGGGATTGTCAATTTTTTATGGCTAGCTGTACAATATTTGGAGTGTCTGTTTGCTATATCATTCTCACTTCATCTGTTTACTCTGGTTGCATCATCCTTGGTGATATTATTATTGGTATGTTATTTCTTTTGGTGTGACATCTGTTCTATCTATATCTCGCCTATAGATACAAAAGGCAGTGTTGCTTAATGGAAAGACAGTTCATTTCAGAATTGGAAAAATCCATGTTCAAGTTCTGCCTCTAACATATCCCATGTATATGGTCCTGAAAAAGTCACTAAAGCTCTCACTGTAGAACATTCATTGTTATATATTAGTAGAATGAATTTCCTTATTGGGTATTCCCTTACATCAATTAAATTTTCAGCTCCAGATAAAAATAAGAAACTTATCTATATTAAAGGAACACACTAGAAAGAAACCATGGCATATAGAATTAGGGATGGAGCAAATTGCAGAGGGATATAACACACCAAACTTAGCACAACTTAGGATGTGGTCCAACTAGGATAGAATATAGAAGAAATTCAATCTCTTGTCCTAGACATGATTTCTCTCTTAATATGGTCTAAAACTTCCTATTATACTCTTTGTATATGTAGAGTTTATAGTATAGTAAACTCCCAGGTCATTGTCAGGTGAATTATTATCAAACCTCATCTTTCCCATTTTTATTTGTAAAGCTGATATTTGGAATCCAACGCAATTACAAGTAACCTTATTAGATTTCATTGTAAAAAAGTAGGTTCAATATTCTAGCCTTTCAAAATCTTTTTGAATCTTTACTTTGTCCTTCATTATTCTAACTGTCACTCTCATATTTGAGAAAACTGTCTCATGTTACAGGCAAGAAAAGTGAGACCCAGTAAGGTGAATTAACTTTTCCACAAGATTACAGAGCCATTTTATGCCAGAACCAAGATAGGAGTTGTAAGTTTTGGGAATCCAAATCTGTTTTCCATTACATTACATTATGCTCCATCTTATGGCCTCACATGGTTAAAAAAAATTGAATCATCTAGACTGATTCCAAGGGGTAGGTAGACCAACTCTATGAAGGAATCTCTTATTAGGTTATTGATTTTTGAAAGAAGATTTCTTCTCAAAAACTTATGAGGCCCTATCTCTCTTTAAAATATCTTGCATGGGAAGGAAGAAGGTAGCAGTTATGGTATTGCTACTGATACTAATAGCTTCTTTTTTCATCTCACTAAGGACCCAGGTAATCACAGCTGATATTATATTAAGCTTTCAAGTGAACAGAGCTCTTTACCAAGTCCAAGAGTGCATAAAAAGTCTGCCAGTGTGAAGACTCTGATCAGGCAGGGATCAGGTAGACAGAAGGCTAAGCATACAAGCATCCCATGGCAGAAGAGGACACCAGACTGGTGCCCAGGCAGCACAATTTCCAAAACCCCAACCTCCAGGAAACCCTTTCTGAACCCCAGTAGCATATAGAGCCAGACCAGTGTTCAGGCAACTCAGACACAGGAATTCCATGCATGAGCCATAAGAGGAAAAAAGACCAGGGTTATAGGTACAAAGCAGATTTTGTTGGGTCTCTCAGGACACTTGAATCCAGTCTATCAAGCCATAAAGGGAGAGTTTTAAGATTAAGAATGAGAAAGAAAATGACCAAAGCCAAAAGCTAAGTCAAGTCACCAGGGTGCTAATCCAATTTCAGGAATTCTTACAGAGGTTGGGAAGGGGGAAGCTAGGCTTAGTCACCACATCTAGGACGAAATAGGATTGGCCCACTTTCCTCAAGAATAGGAGAGGAAATATTTTAACCTAAGCATAAATGATTAAATGTTACAGAAATTGAGAGGGATATATGGGTAAGCAGAAGAAACTGCTGAATACAATGAAAAAAATATCATTGGTTGGTTGGTTGAGAGAAGTCCAAGAAGAATAGAATAACTACAAGAAATACACATATAGTCTCAGAGAAAACAAATGTGTAGGATACAAGTTCTACAAATAGAAGTAGAATAAATGAAGCAAAAGATACAAAATGTAATGTTAAATAGAACAACAGCAAAGGAACAAAGAATGGCAGTGATAAATAATAGCTAAGAAAAGAAGATGGTCAATAATATTTCTTAAGGCAGAAACAGAAGAAAAACATTTGCTTGAATACATGGTTTAATGGGGTCATGATTGGGGATGCAGACTCTAAATGATAACTCTATTGCAAACATTAATAATGTGAAAATAGGTCTTGATCAATGATACATGTAAAACCCCGTGGAATTGCTCTTTGTCTATGGGAGGGGGAGGGGAGAGGGGAAAGAAATAACATAAATCATGTAACCATGAAAAAATATTCTTAATTAATTAATTAGAAAATTTAAAAATAATATTTTCTAAGAATTAAATTCTTATATAATTAAAATGGGCTAAAAAGAAAACAATAACTCTATGAAAGGACAAGATATATTAGAATTATATCCAAAGATTGAAAAAAAGAAAAAATATATGGTTTATATTATTTTTTAAAATTAACCTAGAAAACAGGATGAGGAGAGGTAATCTAAGAGTCATTAGATTACCTAAAAATCATGAACAAAAAAGAAATATCATGAATGCTACATTACTAAAAATCATAAAATAAAAGTACTCAGATATATTAGAACCAGAGAGCAAAATGAAAATAGGAAAGAATCCACCAGTCATCTCGCCCCAAAAGACATATAAAATGAAAACTCCTAGGGATTTCACAGCAAAAATCCAAATCTTTCAGGTCAAAGAAAAAAAAATACTTCAGGCTGTAAAAAGTAAAAAGTCAGGCAAATTAATAGCATCAAGGATGAAAAGGGGGATCTCACCTCCAATGAAGAGGAAATTAAGGCAATCATTAAAAACTACTTTGCCCAATTATATGGCAATAAATATACCAACCTAGGTGATATGGATGAATATTTACAAAAATATAAATTGCCTAGACTAACAGAAGAAGAAATCGTTTTCTTAAATAATCCCATATCAGAAAAAGAAATCCAACAGGCCATCACAGAACTTCCTAAGAAAAAATCCCCAGGGCCTGATGGATTCACCAGCGAATTCTATCAAACATTCAGAGAACAGTTAATCCCAATACTATACAAACTATTTGACATAATAAGCAAAGAGGGAGTCCTACCAAACTCCTTTTATGACACAAGCATGGTACTGATTCCAAAACCAGGCAGGCCAAAAACAGAGAAAGAAAACTATAGACCAATCTCCCTAATGAATATAGATGCAAAAATCTTAAATAGGATACTAGCAAAAAGACTCCAGCAAGTGATTAGAAGGGTCATCCACCATGATCAAGTAGGATTTATACCAGGGATGCAGGGCTGGTTCAACATTAGGAAAACTATCCACATAATTGACCACATCAACAAGCAAACCAACAAGAACCACATGATTATCTCAATAGATGCAGAAAAAGCATTTGATAAAATACAACACCCATTCCTACTAAAAACACTAGAAAGCATAGGAATAGAAGGGTCATTCCTAAAAATAATAAACAGTATATATCTAAAACCATCAGCTAATATCATCTGCAATGGGGACAAACTAAATCCACTCCCATTAAGATCAGGAGTGAAACAAGGATGCCCATTATCACCTCTATTATTTGACATTGTATTAGAAACACTAGCAGTAGCAATTAGAGAAGAAAAAGAAATTCAAGGCATCAAAATAGGCAAGGAGGAGACCAAATTATCGCTCTTTGCAGATGACATGATGGTCTACTTAAAGAATCCTAGAGACTCAACCAAAAAGCTAATTGAAATAATCAACAACTTTAGCAAAGTTGCAGGATACAAAATAAAGCCACATAAGTCATCAGCATTTCTATATAATTCCAACACAGCTCAGCAGCAAGAACTAGAAAGAGAAATCCCATTCAAAATTACCCAAGACAAAATAAAATACTTAGGAATCTATCTCCCGAGACAAACACAGGATCTATATGAACACAACTACAAAACACTTTCCACACAACTAAAACTAGACTTGAACAATTGGAAGAACATTAACTGCTCATGGGTAGGACAAGCCAATATAATAAAAATGACCATCCTACCCAAACTCATCTATCTATTTAGTGCCATACCCATGGAACTTCCAAAAATTTTTTTTACTGATTTAGAAAAAAACATAACAAAGTTCATTTGGAAGAACAAAAGATCAAGGATATCCAGGGAATTAATGAAAAAAAAATACAAAGGAAGGGGGTCTTGCAGTCCCAGATCTCAGACTATATTATAAAGCAGCGGTCATCAAAACAATTTGGTACTGGCTAAGAGACAGAAAGGAGGATCAGTGGAATAGACTGGGGGCAAGCAACCTCAGCAAGACAGTATATGACAAACCCAAAGATCCCAGCTTTTGGGACAAAAATCCACTATTTCATAAAAACTGCTGGGAAAATTGGAGGACAGTGTGGGAAAGATTAGGCTTAGATCAACACCTCACACCCTACACCAAGATAAATTCAAAATGGATGAATGACTTGAACATAAAGAAGGAAACTATAAGAAAATTAGGCGAACACAGAATAGTATACATGTCAGACCTTTGGGAAGGGAAATACTTCAAAACCAAGCAAGAATTAGAAAGAGTTACAAAATGCAAAATAAATAATCTGGATTACATCAAATTAAAAAGTTTTTGTACAAACAAAACCAATGTAACCAAAATCAGAAGGGTAGCAACAAATTGGGAAACAATCTTCATAAAAACCTCTGACAAAGGTTTAATTACTAAAATTTATAAAGAACTAAATCAATTGTACAAAAAATCAAGCCATTCTCCAATTGACAAATGGGCAAGGGACATGAACAGGCAATTCTCAGCCAAAGAAATCAAAACTATTAATAAGCACATGAAAAAGTGCTCTACATCTCTTATAATCAGAGAGATGCAAATCAAAACAACTCTGAGGTATCATCTCACACCTATCAGATTGGCTAACATGACAGCTATGCAAAGTAATGAATGCTGGAGGGGATGTGGCAAAGTGGGGACATTAATTCATTGCTGGTGGAGTTGTGAATTGATCCAACCATTCTGGAGGGCAATTTGGAACTATGTCCAAAGGGCGATAAAAGACTGTCGGCCCTTTGATCCAGCCATATCACTGCTGGGCTTGTACCCCAAAGAGATAATGGACAAAAAGACTTGTACAAAAATATTCATAGCTGCGCTCTTTGTGGTGGCCAAAAATTGGAAAATGAGGGGATGCCCTTCAATTGGGGAATGGCTGAACAAATTGTGGTATATGTTGGTGATGGAATACTATTGTGCTAAAAGGAATAATAAAGTGGAGGAATTCCATGTGAACTGGAACAACCTCCAGGAAGTGATGCAGAGCGAAAGGAGCAGAACCAGGAAAACATTATACACAGAGACTGATACATTGTGATACAATCGAAGGTGATGGACTTCTCCATTAGTATCAATGCAATTACCCTGAACAATCTGCAGGGATCTAAAAAAAAAATGCTACCCACAAGCAGAGGATAAACTGTGGGAGTAAAAACACCGCTGAAAAGCAACTGCTTGACTACAGGGTTGGAGGAGATAAGACTGAGGAAAGACTCTAAATGAACACTATAATGCAAACTCCAACAACAGGGAAATGGGTTCGAGTCAAGAACACATGTGATAACCAGTGGAATCATGCATCGGCTATGGGAGAGGGAAAGGCGGGGGGGGGGGGGAAGGGGAGGGGAGGAAAAGAAAAGGATCTTTGTTTCCAGTGAATAATGTATGAAAACGACCAAATAAAATAATATTAAAAAAAAAAGTAAAAAGTCACAGGGTAATACAAGCCTTACAGGAGCTAGTTATAGGAGAAGTAAGCACAGAATATGTCATTCCAAAAGAAAAAATAGTATACCACCAAGAATAAATTACTTCCAAAAAATAAATGTAATCACCATAGAGAAAAATGGAACTTTAATGAAATAGGAAATTTATGAGTATTCTTGATTTTTAAAAAGACAGAGACAGAAGGAGACAGAGAGAGAGAAATTTGTGTAATAAATAAATTAAACTCAACAAGAAATTGGTAAAAAAAAAAAAGGAGAGTGAAGAGGTAGGTTTAAGGATGGGATAGGATCAGTGAGGGTAGCAAAACAAACTGATAAGTGGTAGTGGCAAATAAAAAGGAGATTAAAAGGAAGTAAGGAAAAAAGAAAAGCCTAACATTTGGGAGTTATATTGATGAGGAGAAGGGAAATACAGGAAAGAAATGACTTCAATTTTAGTATGAATCACACTTCTCTTTTACCAACTTTTTACTTGTAAAGAGTGTTATATAGAAGATAATGAGAGGGATAGTACAAGATTATGAGATGGAATGAAATAAACAATCAACTGTGAATGAGTGTGATAAAATCCTCTGTAAAATAGAAGAGAATTAAAGAATGAATTAGAAATGAGGGTCCAAGACTGTGTGGTTTATGATAAATATACATGAAACATATAAATTCAGACAGTTTAAATTATGAAGATAGGATTAACTCTCCCTTTGTCTATTTTTAGCTAATCTAATCAAGAACTTAAAGTAACCCTACTTACCATTAAGTACAAAAGTTTACAAGTCACTTACTAGAGTAAACTCAAACCCCAAAGGCCACTGCCCCACTTTCCCCCCACTCACCTCCTGAGGGAAGTGGTAGGCAAATTGAAAGACTGTAATTGGTATCTGTGAAGAAGGGGGATTGACATGAAGTGATGTGTAAAAAGGAGCCTAAAAGAAGAGACCAACATGGTCTAGGAATCATTCCTTTCCTGGTGTTTGGAGTGAATGAATATATTATTTTAGTAGTCGCCAGGGATTTAAATTCAATCCTAATAAAATACTCAAGTCAGTTTGGGATTTTTATGGTGTTTTAATTACAATAGTAGGAAGAAATTAAGAAGAAGAAGAGAAAGGAAAGGGTATAAGATTTCTCTAGCCTACCCTAAGCCAAAGGAAGTTTAGAGACCTCAGCCAAGGGACCTTCTCAGAAGATTAAATCTAGCTCAGGTTACAGTCACGAGGTCTCCTCTGATATGAGGGGCCTCTTTGGAGGATAGTGCCTTTTAGGAGATCAAGGAAAGGAGGAATCAGCAGTCTTACCACTAATCAAGGTTGCTCAGGGAAGATGCCTCACCTAAAACATGCTACAGAACCAAAACCTGCAAGCACACCAGAACATTGTCCAGAGCTCCCAACACTGATGAGCGATCTCTCAATGCCACCGAGAGAGTCCAACCTCGCTAAGACTGAGAGACAGAGAGAGGAAGTGACATAAAATAAATAGGCAGTGCTTTACATCACTTCCTTCAGCTCACATGTACCAATGGTAGCTTAAACTTGGCTTGGTACAGCCCAGCAGGTCTGTCAGTTGTTTCTGATTTGTCACTTGCTAGCATGTGTCAGTCATAGGCCATCCTCCTCACAGTTAATCCTTAAATGGGGGTATATACATTCCTGGTTGCTAGAATTCTAAAGATGAAGCAGGGTTGGGGGACTAGTCTCCCCAATTGATCACTAAACATAATCATCTTGCACCTGTAAATTCTTCTAATTGCAGATGCATACAAAATGTTCCCTTCTAAGAGGAAACTACAATAGTTAGAGATGAGGGGAATAGAAGAGAGAAAGCAAAACCAATGTTTTGCTTGGCACATTGACAAAAAACAATTATAGGGCAGTCCACTTTTGGCATAAGAGTATACATTCAAAATAAATGTTCAATCAACCATAAGTCCAATCAAACACACCCAAATTTCATTCTGGATCTTCCTGATGTAGACTAGGTTTTTCAGGCATCTTTCTGCAAACAGTTCATTCTCTGGATTTTAGGAATTAGTAAGCTTCTTTCCTTGAAGATCTTTCTCGAACAAAAATTTTAATCTTGAATTTTTATTAATATACAATCCCCCCATAAAGCAGGTGTTAAGAAACACCCAGTTCAGCTCAGGATGCATAGTTGAGTTATGGGGTTGTATGTGTCAATTATCAAAAGAAGAGGGAAAACAAAAACAAAAACATAAAGAAAAAAATGGAAGAAAGATAAACTTTGGGGAGAAAGAAAAAAAATCAAAATCAGAATCAAAATATCAAAATCTAAGTATATAAAATTTTGAGTAAACAAGATAAATTCATAATAGGCCCTTATATTAGGGTCCAATAAAAGTAATTTCTATCCCACAACTCTGTAGGAGTTTTATTTCAATAATATTTCACTTACCCATTTGCAGCCAAGACTACAGGAAGTTGCAATACTATAAGAGAGAAAAAGGACTAAACATTTTGTGTGTGATAGGGAAATGTCATTCCCTGGTCTAATTTTTTTTTCATTCTCAAGGAGAGGGGGATCCAGGAAAATAGTCAAACCAAACTTCAGTACTTATCAGTGAGTATTTCACAAAGAGTGTGGATACAAGGAAGTCCTACCTTTTAACATATGGCAAGTGTCACAACCTCGAGTCTCGCACTAGGTTCAAGTCCTTTTGTATTGACTTAGAAGTACATCAATCCTATCTGGTTGGTTTCTATATTTTGACCTGTGTGCTCCTTTCTGGCACTATTCAGGTTAAGTTTTGGCTTCTATGGCACTGTATAGATGAATTCTGTGATACTTTTTTATCCTATTTTTTAGAAGCAGACACAAACATTAATCACAGTCCCATAACATTTATCAGTAAATAGCAGGTTCCCACAGTCAAAAACTTTGGGTATGCATTAATATTATAGCATATATATATATATATATATACATCTATATATTAAACTTATATTACTGTAGAATAAAAAAATAATATTACTTGTATATACCTTAAGAACAAGAAATGAAAAAAGGGAAAAAATGAAATATTCTAATCAAAATAAAAGAAAAACAATAATAAAAGTAAGGAAAAAAATTCAGGGATTCAATGTGTTCCCCAAAAAAACAGTATCCACATGTCTATGGATTATTATCTCCAATGCATGTGATAGGATACAGTCAATCAGTTTCAATACTGGTGACATGTGCTTCAAATGTAAAAAAAAAATGAGAGAAAAAAATCAAATACTGTTTGGCACTAGTAAAGTGCAACAAAATATAACAGATCCATCAATAGGGAAAAAAAACAAACAAAAAATGTTAAAAATGTGTATATTTCATAAACAGGGGTACTGTATTAAAAAACCCATTTCTTCTTCTATCTTCCTTCTTCCTTCTTCTTTGCTGCTATTTGGTAGGGAGACAAAACTGAAAAGGGTTAATATCTACAAAAACAACAGAATCTAAAGGGAACCACCTTCTGCCCCACATGGAGGGGCAGTAGCACCCTTACTATTTCTTGAATGAGCTCCACTTAAGTTATATTGTTGTTGGGTCATTTGGTTTGAGTTATCAATTTCCCAATTTCTATTCCTATAGTTATCATTCCTAAAGTTGTGATTTCTGTTATCATTATTATAGTTATTTCTATAATTATTATTTCTATAGTTGTTATTAAATTTCATATTATTTATGATTGCCTTGAATAAATTTCAACACTCCATCATTCTGTGGCCCTTCTTCTACAGAATTGCAGGTATGGAATGATAGTTGGATTCTTGGAGATGGGCAAGTGTCATTGGTTGAATATCATGCCCTTTTGCCAGTTTATCAATCTTATCTCTTAAATATTTCAATCCTTTCCCCATTGTTTCTATGAGATCACAAGTCTCTTCCTCTTTTTCTTTGTTTCCCATTGAAAAATATTCAGCAGTTTTTCTCAAATCATCAAGATCCATTTCAGGCTACTTTGGGCAATGAGTTCTAAAATAATCCCTGATCACTTTGCAAGAGTTATTGACAAAGTGCCTTCTAATTTGTCTTATGCAATTTTCTTTATAAAGGTCAAAATCTGGGTATTGACACCCAAACTCAATTATTCTATCCATGAATCTGGAAGGTGTCTCATCCTTATTTTGCTTAAGTTTCTCACATTCCATCCATTAATCCATGATTTCAGAGCATTCTCTCATACCAGTTAGAATGGCCTCCCTACAACGATATAGTTGTAAATAAGCATCAGAGTTGTTATAGACCCATATGGGATCCTGAGATGGCCAGTGTGCTTCATTGAGCCCCTGGACTTTATTGACATGAGAAATTATTTTATTTTTATCACTTTCCATTAAGAAAGCCTGGAGTAAGTTTTCAACAACTTTGTAAGATGGATTATACTGAAAAAAAATGTCTATCATCTTTTTCGTTACCATAAAGGGATCTTGTTCATATGTGGGAACATTTCATGTGAATTAATTTATGTCTTGGGGAGTAAACAGTATATGGTGCCTTAGAGTCACCACATCCCCATTGCATCCTATTTCAGTTACTTCTCTTAGGGGAAAAGGTATCTAGTTGAATTTGATATGTGTGAGTCAGTTAGACTAGAAAGAGTTTCTTTAGAAAGACAAGATATCCTTGGGGCTAGAATTGGATTTTGGGTGGAGACGGGACTGGAGAAACAGGGATTTCAGAAGAAGTTGGGATTTTAGGAGAAGGGTCTTGGAAAGTAAGTTCAGCCAAGATTTGCAGGCCACTAGAGAAGCAGTCCAGCTGCTGAGCTATAGGAAACGTGTTTTCCATCCCCAGTTCAAGGGAAGGAATTTCCTCATTTAGAGGTGCAGAAGCAGGTTTGTAAGGGTCAGACATGTTTTGGGTGGGGTCAGTATTTGCCATTTGACCCTGTGAGAAGTATTTATCCAATTGGTTTTGTATATTTTCCTGAATTTTAGCTTCAAATTTTCTCAAGGTAGCATTTCTTGTCACAATATTTAGGAATATAAAAATGAAATGATCTAAGAACATAAGAAACGGGAGGCATTCTGAAATCTTTAATGTCCCTAATTTTTCAAACACCATGAAAATTTCATAGAATGTAGTATATATATATATATATATATGTATATATATAATTATTTATAATTCGGGTTTTAGTCAGCAGATGTCCCTACTGGCTAGGGGTTAAAGTCAAGGTGTGAAAACAAAAGATATGCGTGTAGCCTTTTTTAAAAGCCTTTTAATTCAATCAACTCTTCTAGGCCAAAAGGAGACAGAAAACAAAGCCTTTTGCCTGAGGCTAAGGCTGAGTTTTTTGTTTAATTTGGGAGAAGTCACAAGCCTTCTCTTCTTCCCCTTCAGGGTAAAGCCATTTCCCTCTTTGAGCAAAGCCCCCACTTTTCCTAGTTGGCCTCACCAGGTTTCTTACTTCTCACTTAATTTTAAAAGTAGAGACACATGGGGACTTTGTCAATTAAAGGTTAAGAAAACTGTAATATTATGGGAAGGGGTCATCATGCTAGGACAGAGAGGAATATATATCTCCCTTAAACACTTCACTGTAGTTAAAGACATACTAGTCTACTAAAATGAAAAGAATCACCTCTATATACTATCACTCTATGCAGGGATCTATAAAAAGACCACCAGTGTTCTGCAAGGAGAATGAGATAATGCCTCTAGTGTGAATTGAGGGTGAAGAACAGAAAGTATTACATAGTGTTAAGGTAAAAATTAGGGTTGTTGACTGAATATATTATGTTAGTGGTCCCCAGGGATTTAAATTCAATCCCAATAAAATACTGAAGTCACTTTGGGATTTTTATGGTGGTTTAACTACAATAGAAAGAAGAAATTAAGAAGAAGGAGAAGAGGGTAAGGGTAGGAGATTTTCTCCAACCTGGAGTAAGTCAAAGGGAGTTCAAAGGCCTTAGCCGAGGGGCCTTCTCAGAAGATTAAATCTAGCTTGGCTTCTAGCCACAAGGCCTCTTTCAAGATGAGGGACTTCCTCTGAGGATAGTGCCTTTCAGGAGGTCAAGGAAAGGAGGAATCAGCCTTGGTTTACTCACCAAGGTCGCTCAGGGAAGACACCTCACCTAAACTAAACTACAGAGCCAAAACACACAAGAACGCCAAACACCACCCAGAGCTCCCAACTCCACAGAGAGAGTGCTCACAGGAAGTGATGTGAAATATATAGGCAGTTCTTTACATCACTTCCTGCATCTCACATGCACCAAAGGTAGCTTAAGCTTGGCTTAGGACAGTCCAGGGGCTCTGTCAGTTGTTTCTGATTTGTCACTTGCAAGCACATGCCAGTCATATGCCTTCCTCCCCAACACTTAATCTTTAAGTGGGGGTGTATACATTCTTTGCTGCTAGAATTCTAAAGACTAATCAGAGTGGAGTAAATCTAAAATTCTGAATCGTCTAGGAGTGTATTACCTACTTTGGTTCAGTAGCACTCAAACCGCAAATTTTCCCTGTATCCCATATTAGTTGAAGAAAACTGTGGTTCAATCTGAGTTGAAAGGGTGTCCAAGGTCAGTTTATGCCATTCAAACATTGTCCTGTAAGAAATAACATGCGATGAATGCAGAGGAGCATGGAAAGAGCTGTGTGAACTTATGCAATGAAGTAGAGCCAAATAAACAATATACAGAGTAACTACAATACAGTAAAGGTAAAGAACAACCACACACTAAAACAACAAAAGCAAATGTAACAAATTTGTAAAGATGAAAGAGAGCTAAAGGAAAGAAGACAAAGAATCACTAAGAAAATTTTTTAAAAGACAAAAGACAGCAGAAAGAAGTTTCAGTGGAAGCCCAGGAAAGTAGAATAATTTTTAAAATGACATGTTGAATTTATTATTTCCTTTGTAGGAAAGAAAATATCCATAATAGAGATATTTGTTCATTTTTGTTCTATTTTCATCTATTTTATATTCATTCTAGTTGTCTGTTGTACCTCAAAACATTTTTGTAAACATGATATAGAAATAATAACTTTTTTAAAAATTCTTTGTAATATGATTCATTTAGGGATTGGATCAGGTGTTATTCTGTAATGTATAATTAAAAATCTGTTACCCTAAAAAAAGAACTACATTTCCCAGGAGCCCACTGACTTCCTGTCATTAAGTACTTCCTATAGATAGGGAATAAATTGAGTGGGTGGTTCTAATTTCTCTCTCTTTGGCTTGCTGGCAAGGATGGTGGTGGTAAGTGTGAGGATTTTGAATAGGCTGATTAGCCATGGGCACATGGTTGGTGTTTTTATTTTGTATCCTTTTTTTCCTTTATTTCTAATGATCATTAATAAATCTCTTAAAATATAATATTTTTATTATGATGATTTAATCTTAATTTTTACAACAGGTAGAGGAAAAATGTGAGAAAAAATCATAAATTCACTAACAGTGGTATTAATTTAGTAAATTTTCCTGTATTCAAATATAAAAATTCATCAAAATATCACATGCCTTCTTAAAATAGTTGTTCCTTGGTCACAATATTTGCATATACACCTGCTGTATTGAAATGGTACCCTTTGAATGAACTGGAACTGATGGCAAAGATAGTGCCCCAAAATAATGGAAATTGTTGTATTGAACAGAACCTTTAAAATCAATCAACAAGCATTTAATAAAGGACTTCCTAAGGGCAGCTAGGTGACTCAGGATATTGAAAGCCAGGTCTGTGGATGGGAGGTCCTGGGTCAAAAACTGGCCTCAGATATTTCTTGGCTCCTTGACCCTTGGCAAGTCACAACCCCATTGCCTATTCCTTAATGCTCTTCTAAGTCTTGGGACTAATTTACATCAATTCTAAGACAGAAGGTAAGGGTAAAAAAAAAGAAAGAAAACAAAATAGTACATACTATACTCTAGACTGGAACAACAAAAACATAAAAATCAAAATGGAAAAGTTTCAACCCACAAGGAGCTTATAATATATTGAGAGCTGTAGTATTATTATATTATATAAAACCTTACTTAGAAAGTTTTTTCCTACGTAAGTCTATTCCAAAAACAAACAAAATTAAAAAAAAAATTTATAAGAACACTTGAAGAAAAAAATATTTTTAAATGGCATTTATTTTTTAGAAAAGAATGTGGAACTGAGAAAACATTTTTATAACAAAACTCTTTGATGAAACTTTAATTTCTAAAATATATAAGGAACTAAGTCAAATTTACAATCAAGCCATTCCCTAATTGACAAATGGTCAAGGGACATAAATAGGCAGTTTTCACATGAAGAAATTGAAACTATCAATAAGCATATGAAAAAGTATTCTAAATTCCTCCTGATTAGAGAAATGCAAATTAAAAACAACTCCGAGGTACCATCTTACACCTAGCAGATGGGCCAATATGGCAGCAAAGGAAAGTGATAAATGTTGGAGGGGATGTGACAAAATTTGGACACTAATACACTGCTGGTGGAGTTGTGAATTGGTCCAACTGTTCTGGAGGGCCATTTGGAATTATGTCCAAAGGGCTATGAATGCCTGCCTTTTAATCCAGCTATACCACTTCTGGGTTTGTACCCCAAATATATAATAGGGGAAAATATTTGAACAAAAATATTTATAGCCATGCTCTTTGCAGTGGCAAAAACTCAGAAAATAAAGAGATGTCCATTGATTGGGGAATGGCTGAACATGGTGTGGTATCTGATGGTGATAGAATACTATTGTGCTGAAAGGAAGGATGAACTGGAGAATTTCTATGTGAACTAGAAAGACCTCCAGGAAAGGCTCGCCTGCAGAATGAAAGGAGCAGAACCAGAACATTGTATACAAAGACTTATATTGTTGCACAATCGAATGTAATGAACTTCTCTACTAGCAGCAATGCAATGATCCAGGACAACACCAAGGAACTTATGAGAAAGAATGCTATCCACATCCAAAGAAAGAACTATGGGAACAGAAACACAGAAGAAAAATATATGATCAATCATGTGGTTTGATAAGGATATGACTAGGGTTTTTATGTTAAAAGATCACTCTATCACAAATAGGAATAACATGGAAATAGGTTTTGAACAATGATACATCTGTAACCCAGTGGGATTGCTTGTCAGTTCCAGGAAGGGGAATAGAATCATGGAAAATATTCTAAATAAATAAAAAGAATGTGGAAATGTTGGAGGTGCTTCTAACTAGGAAACTTGAGCATTAAAATCTAAGTGTGATAATTTTTCAAGAAAGGAAGATAAATTCAATTAACCCTGAGTATTTAGTTCACATAAATGAACTTGGACTAGAAACCAAACGCAAAGGCAGGCACAACATGATGAAGCTGACATGTCTTCCTCATGGCTACCTGCTGTCCATAAAAGCTTTATTTCTGTACTTTACAGAAGATTTGCATGGGAAGGTTGCAGTAGTGGGGGCTAGAGAAACATGTAAATAAGGGATCTCTTGGAATGAGCATAAAACCAAGCCATGAGAAAGCCACAAGAAAAGCCCTTCATGGATCCATATGGTATGTAAGGCTTCTCCTCCATGACATTTTTATGAAGGTTATGTATATGCCCCGTTCATCTTCATTCTTCTGGTGCTAATTGCTGTCTATTGGATCCTGTGCTACTGTGTACAGAGACCACATGCTTCCCTCTGACACTGCCACAGCAGCGGGTGCATAGCATTGTTCTGCTGTCCATAGATAAGAACCTGCTGCTGCTGCTGCTGCTGCTGCTGCTGCTGCTGCTGCAGCAGCCTGACCACAACAGCTGGAAATATTCTGCCCTTAAAAGCTTATCTTGTTGATACTCAAGTTGAGCTATTACATAGTGGAACAAGCAAATGGAGCAAAGGGACTCTCTGTGGGCAGCTCGTGGCAGCCGAGAAACCTCCCATGCGCTTTTGGATGGGTGTCTCATTTGGGGAGTTGATAATGATGTTTAACATAGATGCTTCCTGTGAAGGGAACATGCTGATGGAGCTAGCCTCAGGATCAAGAGAAACATGGGTAACAGATCCAGAGTTTATGATTCACTGCAAGCCCTGTGACAAGTCTGGGATTTTTCTCTCCTCTTCCCCCTACACTCTCCTTTCCAAGTTTCAACACATTTAATTTTCCAGGGAATTTATTTTGGAGGAGAAAAAGAACAGGAAAGAGCAGTCCCTGCTTTGGAAGGATAAGCACAACAAAACAAACTTAGTCTTATTCTCACCTTCAGGACCAGAAAGATGCTGGTTATATTTCTTCTTGAGCATGAAATTAAAAAACAAAAATAGCTCCATTCCCTTCCAGCACTCTATTTTCACTGGAACAATCAGCCACTGCCTGGGAAAGAGGTCCAGCCATACATTCCAAGAAGGTTAATTGTACAAACCCAGGTTAGAGTCTAGTGCAGTGATAAACAATTTAGTTTAATAAGGAAAGCACAGGATTTAGACCTGTTTTCCAATCATTGCTCTACTACATACTCCTTCTATGACTATGGGAAAATTACTTCACTTTCGTGGGCTTGTTTCTTATCTATAAAAGAAGGGAAATAGACCAGATGTCCTCTAAATTTCCTTGTAATCTTAGATGTATGATCCTATTTCTAAAGGAACCACCAAGAAAGAATCATCATAGCAGTTAGCCTATGCATTGTCCCAAGCAAAAAGAAAGTCAATGATTTTTGATTCTTGAATTCTCTCATGTTGGCCACAAGATGATTATGTTCTATAATTAGATGTTAACAAGATGTTGAGATAACCCAAAAGCTTTTTTATAAGCATCTCTTCCCTCTTTACTTTTGGTAATCTTTGCATCCTTCTAAGCTTATCCTCCCTATTCCAGTACCTATCTTTAGCCAGAGGTTCACCCTTCCTTTCAAAAGTGTAGATCCCAGCTATCCACACTTTGGATTCTTGTCCATGTCTCAATTATCCCCCA
Source organism: Monodelphis domestica (assembly GCF_027887165.1). Taxonomy (NCBI): domain Eukaryota; kingdom Metazoa; phylum Chordata; class Mammalia; order Didelphimorphia; family Didelphidae; genus Monodelphis; species Monodelphis domestica. The sequence continues at coordinate 408,109,907 of NC_077228.1, forward strand.
CCCAAACTGAAAAGGAACTTTCTCTAGGTTCCTTACCAATATAACTGATCAATTACTCATAAATCATCTTTTGCTCTTACTATATGATTGACTCACTTTCTTTTCTGGTCATACCACTTTTTGAAAATATCAATGATTCCCCTATTGGTGTGCAATTCTACATTATTAATATGCTGAAGGCAATATGTGCCCACTAAATGCCTCTCCTTGACCAGTTTGGTGACCTAGAATTGTGATTCCTTCAGAGATTATTATATTCCATGATCATGACCATATGGTATCACCAGAAGAAAAATGATGTTAAAAACTGAATTTTTAATGAAAACACTGGATCTTTAAAAAATATTGTGCAGTTTCCTAAAGGTCAACCACATACCTGTTTCTTCATATTCAATTTTATGCCAAGGTAACTATCCACTCATAGTGTTTGTTCAAGACATTTTTATGTAATTTTTTTCAATTACATATAGAAATAGTTTTTAACAATGATATTTACATTTTTTAAAAATTCTCTATATTCCTACCCTCTTACTCCATTGGTAACCATCTAATATAGGTTGTTCCAGTGTTGTCATGAAACATAAATTTCCATATTCCTCATTATCTGAAAGAAAACATATCACATATGCAAGAAAAAACTCATGAAGGAAATAAGGTGAGAAATGGTATCATTTATCTGTATTCATATATTTTCAATTCCTTCTTTGGCTTCTGGAAATCATTTTTCATTATGAGTCCATAGGGTTTTGTTGGATCCTTGTATTGCTGATAATAGCTTAGTCCTTCATAGTTGATCATTGCACAATATTTCTGTTACTGAATGAAATGTTCTCCTGATTCTGCTCACTTAAGTTTGCATGAGTTTATACAAGTATTTCCAAGTTTTTTTTCTGAAATTATCCTGTTTGTTGTTTCTTATGGCACAATAACATTTCGTTATACCATATATCACAACTTGTTCAGCCATTCCCCAATTGATGGACATCCCTTCAATTTCAATTTTTTTCTTAAAAAAAACAGCTACAAATATTTTTGTACAAATCAGTCCTTTTACACTATTTTATTCTTGGGTTAGAAAAATAGTAATGATATTGCTGGGTCAAATGGTATCCACAGTTTTGAGGCACTTTGGGCATAGTTCCAGATTTCTCTCCAGAATGGCTGCATCAGTTCACAGCTCCATCAACAGTGTTTTAGTGTTCCAATTTTTCTATACCCCCTCCAGTGGTCATCATTTCCTATTTTTTCTCATATTAGCAAATATGATAGGTGTGAGGTAGCATCTCAGAGCTATTTTAATTTGTATTTCTCTAATCTAATCTAATAGTGATTTGGATGATGCTTTCCTATAACTGTAAATGGTTTTTATTTCTTATTCAAATAGTTTCCTGTTCATAGCCTTTGAAAATTTATTAATTGGGGAATGACTTATGGTCTTATAAATTTTCCTCTGTTATATATACATATATATGAGAAATTAAGCTTTTGTGAGAAATACTTGTTATTAAAAAAACCTTACCAGTTCTTTCTTTCCCTTCTAATCCTGTTGCATAGCTTTTGTTTATACAAAACTTTTCTTTCAGTTAATGTAATCAAAATTATACATTTTACTTCTCATAATGTTCTGTGTGTCTCGTTTGGTCCTAAATTCTTCTCTTATCCATGAGTGTAACAGGTAAATTATTGTGTGTTCCCCTAATTTATTTATGCTATTACCCTTGATTTCTAGATCATGTATTCATTTTTATTTTTATCTTGGTATATGGGGTAAGATGTTGGTCTATGTTTAGTTTCTGTCATACCATTTTTCCAGTTTCCATAGAAGTTTTTGTCAAATAGTGAGTTCTTCTCCCAAAATATTGGATCTGAGGAAGAGAGAAATTGGGAAAGCCTGCAAGAAGATAGGAATAGCTGGGACTGATTACCTGTCATTCAAACAAGAGCATTCTGTTTGGAATATGGCCAGGAGAAGCAGTTGGAGGAAGTGGAGCAAACCAACTGAAATCTGAACTCTTGGTTTGGGAGACAGAAAGGTATGTGTTCCCTTTTGGCTTGGAAGACAGAAGAGGTCTGATGTATCTTGGCTTTTGGAGACTGAAGCTTTAAAGTTGTCTCTTGACTTGGAGAGAGAAGAAAGAACAAAGTACGGCTCTCTCTGATTTGCTCTGTTGTCATAGTGACTGAACTTCCAGACCTATCAGTCACTTTCCCAAATTGAACTATATTCCACCATCCTTCAACCTAAGACTCATTCTAGTTTTAGGGAAATCTCATACCCTCTCTCCTTCCGTTTTGATTTTTCCTTTCTTCCCCAATAAATCCCTTACTTAATTTAGAGAAGTGAGAGTATTTTAGTTGAGACATCATAAACTCACCCTGAATTGATTTAAGAGGCTAATAGAAGATCAACAGCAACAGGAAGGGGGAGGGAAGAAGGGAGGCTGAAGGGAGGAAGATGGGAGAAAGGGAGGAAGGAAGAAGATAAGTATATTTATACATATATGTATATAAGTCCCTTATAACAGATCTTAGGGGAAAATTTATTCATGGCTATATTTTCCAGGGAATTTTATAGGAATGAGTCTTGTGGTTTTTTCTGCATTTATAAAGTTAGTCATATCATTTTTTTGTTTCTTTCTTCTTAATGTAATCAATTAGGTTAATAGTTTTTCTCATATTAAATCATCTTTTCATGCCTAGTAAAAATTCTGTTTGTTCATAATGTATAATATTTTTTTATATATTGTACTCTTTTGGCTAATGCCTTATTTAGGATTTTTGCATCTATATTTATTCATAAATGAAATTGGATTGTAATTTTCTTTCTGTTTTTTCTCTTCCTGGTTTAGATATGAGAACTATTTTTTTTTCATAAAAGGAATATGGTAGGACACCTTTACAATTGTGCTAATTTATTTAATATTGGAAATCAATAATCTTTAAATGTTTTATAAAATAGGAAGAATAAACTTAATACCATCAGTAAATATTAGTTGTAGTGAGGATGTTAGGAGCCTTCCCTACAAGATCAAGAGTGAAACAAGGATGCCAATCATCACCAGTATTATTTAATGGTGTAATAGAAATGCTAGCAAAAGTAATGAGAAGAAAAGGAAATTGAAAAAATCATAATGGGCAAGGAGGTATTAAAACTATCTCTGTTCGAAGATGACATGATTGTATATATGGAAACCCTAGAGATTCAACTTAAAAATTAATTTGAACTACTAATTTATTACAGTAGCAAGGGACAAGAATAAACCCACGTAAATCATCACCATTTCTATATATCACTAGATATTCTTCAAGAAGAAAAGACATAACCAATTTAAAATGATCATAGATAGAATAAAATACCCACAAGCATATCTACAAAAACAAACCTAGAATCTATGTGAACATAATTATAAAACATTTATATAAATAAAATTAAATATGAATAATTTGAGAAATATTAATTTTTGTGAGTGGGGGGAATCAAAATAATTAAAATGACCATCTTACATAAACTAATCTACTTTCTGAATGTCATTAAAATTAAATTACCAAAAAATTGTTTATAACAATTATAAATAAAGTTATAACAAAATTCATTTGGAAAAATAAAATCCTGAGAATATCAAAGGGATTAACAAAAAATGTAAAGGAGATTTAGCAATACAAGATTTTGACATATTTTAAAGCAAAACTATCTGGCACTAGCTAAGAAATAGAAAAGTTGTTCATTGGAACAGAAAAGTCATACCACAAACAACTGCAAAAGATTCTAGCAACCTGGTATATGATCCAATTTAAGATCCAAGTTTTGGAGATAAGAATTCACTATTTGATAAAAATTGTTGGGTAAACTCAAAAGTAGTCTGGCAGAAACTATATATATAGACCAATATTTTATATCAATACCAAGATAAGGTCAAAATTAATAGATGACCTAAGCATAAAGAGAGATAAAATAAGCAAATCAGAGGAAAAGGGAACATAATATATATAAGATTTATAGGTAGGAGAAGAGTTTATGCATCAGCAAATAAAAGAAAGTATTGTGAGATATAAAATGCATAATTGAATACATTAAAAGGGTTTTCTTCAAATAAAACTATGGTAGCCAAAATTAGAAAGATAGCAGAAATTTGGAGAAAAATTTATAGACAGTTTCTCAGAAAGAGGTCTCATATGTGAAATATATAGTGAACTTATGTCTACCTCTAGAGAAAGAATTGATAAATAGAAATATGACATAGTTTTATATAAACATAAACATTTTTGTCAAATGGGGAGTGGGAAGAGAGAGAGAGTTAACTGGATATTTAAATGTAACAAAGTAACAAATTTAAATAAATACAAACCAAAATAAAGCAAAAGTTTAGATCTTTGGGTTTATTGAATACTAGGTTTTTTATCACTATTTGTTGATTACCTTATCTATTCCACTGATCAACTATTCTATTTCTTAGTCAGTACCATATTTTTTGATACTGCTTTGTAATAGAATCTGTGAGGTGGTATACTTAGGCCTCTGTTCTTCATTTTAAAAGGGTTAAATATCTTGATATTCTTGACCTTTTGTTCTTCCTGATGAATTTAGTTACTTTTTTTTCTAGTTCTGGGAAATATTTTTGTGTACATTGATTGATATGGCACCGAATAGACAAATTAAAGCACAATTGCCATTTTATCATGTTGGCTTAGTCTACTTGTGAACCCTTAATTTTTTTTTTCTGTTTAGGTCTGACTTTGTGGGCAAAATATTGTGTAATTCTATTCATACACTTGAGTTTGTTTTGGTAGGTACTTGGTATTTTATGTTGTCTTCAGTTATATTGAATGGAATTCCTTTTTCTATCTCTAGCTGTTGTACTTTCTTGTTGGTATGTAGAAATGCTGATGATTTATGTGCTTTTAATTTCTATTCTGCAACTTTGCTAATGCTATTGGTTGTTTTGGTTAGTTACTATAGTTGATTCTTTTAGATTCTCTGAATATACCATCATATCATCTGCAAAGAGTGATAACTGTTTCCTCATTATTTATTCTAATTCCCTCAATTTTTTTTCTTCCTTTATTGGTATAGTTAGTTTTTCCAGTACAATACTGAATAGGAATGGTGAAAATGTGCATCCTTGTTTCACTCCTGATCTTATTGGGAAGGTTTTTATCTTATCTCTATTAAAAATAATGTTATAGTATGTAATCCTTATGATATATTGCTGTAATCTCCTTGCTATTGTTTTATTTAAAAATTTTTCATCAAATATCCATTAGGGAGATAGGTTTATAGTTTTATTTCTCTATTTTTTTCTCTTCCTGGTTTAGGTATAAGCATCATATTTGTGTCATAAAAGGAACTGGGTAGAATTCCTTCTTTATTTTTCAAAAAAAAATCTTATTTGGTAATGAAATTAATTGTTCTATAAATTATTGGTAGAATTCACTTGTGAATCTATCTGCCCCGGGGGATATTTTTCTGAGGGAATTTGTTGATCATTTGTTAAATTTCTTTTGTCTGAGATAGGATTGTTTAAGTATTCTATTTCTTCTGTTAATTGGGACAATTTATATATTTTTTAAATGTTCATCTATTTCTCTTAGATTATCAAGCTATTTGCATATGATTGGGCAATTGTTTTGTTTTTTTATTCATTGGTAATGAATTATTTTTTTATTTTTGAGACTAGTAATTTATTTTTAATCAAATTAGCCCAAAATTTTCTCTTTTTTATTTTTTCTAGAATAAAAATAGTTCCTTGTGTTATTTATTATTTCAATGTTTTTTTTTTTTACTTTCAACTTTAGTAATCTTTCCTTTGATTTTCAGGATTTCCACGTTTTGTTAATTGAGGGTTTAAATTTGTTCTTTTTCTAGTTTTTTTTTTGTTAAGTGCCCAATTAATTGATCTGCTCTTTTCCTGTTTTATTGATGTAAGCATTTATCTCTTAAATTTTCACTTTTCCATTTAAATTTTTATGCTTCTATGAAGTGTTAAATTTTATATACAAATTTTCTTTCACCTCTGGTCTTTTTTCAGTAATGTTTGGAAGTCCTCTATTTCATTAAATTACAATATTTTCTCTGATGGATTATAATCAGCTTCTCAAAATAGATGATTTGTGGTTGTAATCCTAGATCCTTTGCTTTTTAGAATATCATGTGCTATACTTTCTGTTTCTGTAATGTATAAGTTTCTAACTCCTGTGTAATACTGACTGTAGCTTCATGAAACATAAATTGTTTCCTTCCATCTGCTTATAGTACTTTGTCCTTTATCTAGGAGTTCTGGAATTTGGTTTCACTAGTCCTGGGATGTTTTATTTTGTGTTCTATTAAAGGAAATGATCAGTGGATTCTTTCCATTTCTATTTCTCCCTCTCTTCAAGGATATTTAGACAGTTTTCCCAAATGATTTCTTGAAATATCGTGTCCTGGCTCCTTTTATGAGCATGTCTTTCAGGTGTTCTGATGATTCTTAGATTATCTCTCCTAAATCTATTCTCCAGGTCAGTGTTTTTATAGTGATAAATTTAAAATCTTTTTTATTTTTAAAATTTTGTTATATTATTTCCTTATTTAGTATGCACATATTAGCTTCCACTTGTCCAATTCTAATTTTTATACAGTGATTTTCTTCCTTATGCTTTTGCAATTCCTTTTCCATTTGGCCAATTTTACTATAAAGGAGTTGTTTTCCTCATTTTTATTTTTGAATCTCCTTTTCCATTTGATCCACTCTAGTCTTTAGGAAATTTTTTCTTCAGTTTTTTTTTGTTCCATTTCCATTTGGCCCATTCTAGTTTTTACATAGGCATTTTCCTCTTTGGATTTTTTTCCAAGTTGGTGACTATCATTTCTTTTATTTGATTTTTAACTTCTTGCCTGTCACACTTTTTGTTCTTTCCTTTGAGGTTTCATATATTTCCATTTTGGCATTTTTGTCTTCTTCCAAGTTTGTATTCTGATCTTCCCTCTCACTAAAATAACTAAAGTCAGATTTTTCTTTTGTTTTTTGCTCTACCAGTTTTTATTTTTGTTTTTCATTACTTTGTCTATATATTGAATTTCTGCTTTGCTCCTGGAGTAGAAAGTGTCCCAAGCCTACAGTGTAACCTGTTTTGGCATTTGGAGTAAGTCTGACTGCTTTTGGGTGCCACAGTGTGCACTTTGTGGGAGGGGGACTTGTTGAATTCTCATGTAAAATTTATTTGGAAAGATGAGGAGGATATGGAGAACAGGGGATAAGGAAGGTTTGTAGCAGGGTATGGAGGAGTTGAGGGGAGAGAGGGAATATTGCTTGGTGAGGAGCAAAGGAGAGAGATGCCCCCTGCTGAGGGGCAGCAGCAGGGGTCTGATAAGAACTGTTTGTCTTTGAATGACTGAACAGATGTTCAACTCCCTCTATGCCCCAGAAAAGATAGTCCACTTATCTGACTGCAAATTCAAATAAGATAAATTTTAATAACCAGTTTGAATTGGAGAGGTATCAGGAAAAAGGGGCAAGGGATGTCCCTAAATAAGATTGAAGTTTTTCTCAGCTTCAGAGCTGAGGCCAGACCTCACAGGCTGGTGAAGGGTTTCTCCCACTCCTGTCTACTCTATATCTGTGCTAGCTTTATCAAATTCAGAATCTTAGCAGTAGACAGCAAGCAACTAGAAAGTCTGACCTTCAGAGCTAATTGGGCCGGCTCTTCTGGCTGATCCAAGTAGAGGCACTCCACTCCAGACTGGGCAGAATGAGTTCCTCCCTCTTCCAACACCAGGAAGAACATCAAGCCAGCAGGAAGGAAGTGCTAGACAAAAGACCCAACTGCCACTCCCAGTTGCCCCTTCCCCCACCAACTGTCAGTCTTGTTTCCTTTCCACAGTTGTTGGGATATTTTTCAGCTCTTCTGTTCATTTGGGTTCTATTCTCCCTGTTGCTAGTTCCCCTGGTGTTTGGAGAGATGGGTTGATCCTCAATCCCATGACACTTTTTCCCTAGGTTGCATTTGGTAGAATAGCCTGACTGGTACTATTCCCTGGGCCACATTCTGTAAGCTGGGCCTACCTGTACCCTATTTTATGCAGAGTTTTATGGGCTGGTCCTACTGTTTTCCTATGCTGTGTTTTGTGGGCTGGCCTCACCTGTACCCCATCCTAGGCTGAGTTGGTGAGCTGATCCTGCTGGTATCCTTCCCAGCCAAAGTGAGTGGGCTAGTTTTGCTGGTACCTTTCCCTAGGCCAAGTGTGTTTGATTGATCCCTGACCTACAAGTTCCCCAATGTCACAAATGCTGACCTACTCTCCCTTCTCACTCTATAAGCTGGTTTAATCTTGCATTTCTTCATTTTGAGGCTTTTTTCTTTTATGTGTGGTTTGGAGAAAGATTTGGGTAAGCTGGGAGAGTTCCTTAATCTGCCATATTAGTTACCAGAAGTAGAAATCTTGTTCAAGACATTTACACTCAAGAAACACATCTATAGGCTATCCATTCAAGTGAAAGCCAGAGTAGGCACACTTTACCCACTTGTTTTTCCCCAAGTGAAGCATCAAGTAGTACTATTTTATTATCAGTAACCAAAAGTATTTATTAAGTATTTGATAAAGGCAAGTTACTATCAAATGGTGGAAGGCTTCACAATGTTTCCAGTCTTCAGGTACTCAGTATATTCTGAAAACAGGAAATTCCTCTCAATACTCTCTCTATTATCTTTACCTCTTGAAATTTACTAACATATGACAAATTTCTATCTTTTCTCCTTAGAAATAACATGTCAGCTGGTTGTTCTAAAAAATTAACACATGCTCATGGGAGAAAACAGTAGACCAACTCACTAATGATATATGAATATTTAACCATAAATTTCTGGAGATCTTTTTTTGTTTTCTTATTTTTTCTTCATTTGTTATCTGATCTATTCATTACTCTGACAGGAGAAACAAAGCAAAGATTGTCACAAGTAGGTCAGTGGAAATAATTGTGAGGTGAACCTGGACAACTGTATCCATGCTTATAATTGTATAGAAGTTCATTCTTCTCTTCTTGAGTATGAACTACTTGAAAGACTTTTTTTAGGTAGATATTAAGCTTACATCCCAAAACTTTTATTTAATTACAAAAAGTAGCCATCTACTTGAAAACATTAAACATAAGAGAATAATAGCAGAATGGTGGTCAGGAACATTTCTATCTGAATTTTATCATAGTAAGTTGAGAAAAATAAGATAACCATAATAATAGTAATTCATAAAAATTAATATTTAAGTAGATGTCATAAACATTCTTAGTTTCCAAGCTATATGAAAGAAAAATCTTTCAAAATATAAACATTTTAACAGAAGAGATCAAAATGATGTGGAACCAGGATAAGAAATATATCATATTTATTGTCCTGAATTCTATTGCAGTTAATCCTACCGAGGAAGAATTTACATATTAATATTTTATTTAACTACAAAAGGCAATTATTTTATCCATCTATGCAAATGCCAATAGAATTTTAAATATAAAAGAACAATGACTACATAGTGACTTGTCCAAGTGCAATTTCTAACTGAAATTCTTCAAAAAAGATGAGAATGATATAAAATAATTTAAATTTATACTGTACTTTAAAGCATATCATCAAGAGAATAAAATCCTCCTTAAAAACCCTTACCTTCCATCTTCAAATCAATACTGAGTATCAGTTCCAATACAGAATAGTGGTAAGGGCTAGGCAATGGGGATTAAGTGACTTGCCCAGGGTCACACAGGAATAAAGTACTGTTGCCTTTCTGAAATTGATTATCTTCCTAAATAATCCTTGGTTTCTAGACATTAGCATCACAAAGTCATATCCCAGTTTCTTTAGAAATTTGGCCTAGATCTTCAGGATAAACACTGAACATTTGAGTCTAAAACTTGGATCTTTTATCTATAAGTCACCAAACATCTAAGTATTTGGAAAGATCCACATTTGGGAATAATTTTTTCATTATTTACTTGATATTTGTTGCTATATAGATCAGCATTTATCAAACTAATTTGGCAACAGAGCATTTTTGTAATTAAAATATACTACAGTACATGAGAATGCAGAACTCTCAAGATAGGTCACTCAGAGAGTTAATGCAATAGCTAGGGCCAGAGTTGCAACACAAAGAAAAGGGAGTTGTAAATGTAAAATAGAAAACTGAAGTTAGGGATGTGGTAGCTATCTTTTTCTGTTTCTTACATTTTTGGACCATATGCTGGGAAATAGGTTGAAGGGGAGATGTGTATGACTCTCACCAGGAGCAAAGACCAAGAATGTTCTCTTCTTCTCTTGTTCTATACTTGTAGAAATGGTACTATGAAGATTTGGGGCCAGATTCTGTGCCAAATCTAGAGAGGGAAAGAGTCCCAAAGCCTAAAACAAGGACCTTGAGTCAGATCAACTTTGGCGAGTTGGGGAGAGTATAGGTAGCTCCTTTCTAGAAATTATGATGGACATTCATTTTTAATAATCAGCAACTTGCCATCAAAATTGTTAATTCAGTGGTTTTCAGTCATATCCAACTCTTCCTATCCCAATTTGAGATTTACTTGGCAAAGATATTGGAGGAGTTTGGCATTTTCTTCTTCAGTTCATTTTACAGTGGAGGAAACTAAGACAAGTGATTTGCCAAGGGATGTCATACAGCTAGTAAATGTCAGATTGGAACCCATGAAGATGAGTCTTCCTAACTTTTGGCCCAGCACTCTATCCATGGCACCACCAAAACTGCTTGTCCAGATACAAATGCTTGCAAACTTTTGAATATGGATGTGTAAGAGGAGAGCTTATAGATAGCTTGTCAAAAGATTGACTCACAACTTCCAGGAAGGTAATAGGAGAGAAATGAAGATATGTGTTAGTCAGAAAGGATTCTGGAATGTGATCATTGCATTTTGGCACATAGTCACCTCCTAAGCAATTTTAATCATAAAAATTAAACAGGAGCATGACCAATTTTCTGTGGTGCTTATTACTCACTACAGAGGAAAAAGTCCTAATAACTTTAAAATGAATTTGAGAATTGTTTGTAGGGTTTAGCATCCTAAGATCATTTGGGCATTGTCAAAATAAAACACAAAACTATACAACTTTCCAGTGCATTCAGAAGTATAAGTTGCCTATCTGACATATCAAAAATAAAACCAAGACTACTGAATTTTGAGATTTCTGTCCACATCTATGCTAGAGAAATTATTCAGGCAAAATACAATTTGCTTCACTCATGAACTGAAATATCTGCTTAGATAGTGTGTAATTCAACAGATAATTGTGCAATATTCTGCTTTATTTCATCTATGTAGATTGGTCAAAGAATGTAACTAAAGGTCTTTAGCCTTAAATACATTAAAAGTATTCACTTTTAAAGTGGTAGGATAGATGCTTCTGGGTAAACATGGCAGCAGTCTAGACACAGGACTCTTCCTCTCCTCAGCACCTACCAATATAGACTACCTCAAAAGTCCAAAAAACCCAAATTCATATGAACGAAGGGACTCTACAGTATGGTGCAGCATTGAAGGGATTTGGGCATTTCCACACTATAAGGGGGCAAAAAAGCTCCCACCAAAACATGAGCTGATCTACCCTCCCCCACCCCACCTTCAAAGCCAGAGTCAGAGCCAGCATGCCAGAATCAGTGAATGAGAAAGAGGAACATCTAGAATGAGTGAGGGGCACCTCTAGGTCCTTGGCAACTGAATAAGACCACCAAAGACCTACCCCTGAGAGCAGCTAGACCTGAAACCCCAGCAGGCTGAAGAGTGCAGACCATGGGTGCTCATAGGAAGATAGCACATTGAAGGGCAGCAAACAGCAGAAGCTACAGAGATTTGAGAACTGGCCTCAGACAAAATCCTTGTTCCTTAACTCCATACACAGAGAGCCTGCCCATCATAATCAGACTTCTCACTAAAAAGGGAAGGAAAAAGGAAGGCCTGGAACACGATATTCAAAAAGGCAAGAGAACTGGGTCTTCAACCAAGAATCATCTATCCATCAAAATTGACTAATTACTTCCAGGGGAAAGTATGGGCATTCGACAAAATAGAAGATTTCCAAGTATTTATAAAGAAAAGACCAGAACTCAGTGGAAAGTTTGATATCCAAAAACAAAGAGCAAGAGAAACATGAAAAGGTAAATATGTAAGAAAGGGAAAAGGAGAAAAATGATTTTTCTTTTATTCAAACTCTCTTCTATAACGACTACTACTATATATATATATATTAATATGTGGGAAAAATGTTATGCATAACTCTCAAAAATTGTATTCATTATTAGAGTAATTAGAAGAATCACTCATAGGGAAAGATTGGGGCATTAAGACGATATGGAGAAAGGAAAAAAAAAGAAAAAAGGGAGGGGACAATTGATAAGGATACCAAGATATACTTGAAGTAATAGAAATAAATTAAATAGAATAACCTTTGTCACACAAAGATACACATGGGAAGGGGAGGGGAAGAATTCTCTTATAAGAAGGAGAGAAAGAGAGTGCTAATTGATATTACTTAAACCTTACTCTCAGTGAAATCAAATCTGAGAGGGAAGAGCATCTAGATCCATTGGGATCTTGAATTCTATCTTATCCAACAGGATAAGGGAGAAGGGATAATTAAAGGGGAGGGGAAGAAGGAGGGAGTACAAAAAATCAGGGAAGGAGAGGGGGGAGGGAAATTAACAGACCCTAAAAAAAAAAACAAGACGGGAACAAAAAGGGAGGGGCCAGAAAAGAAAGATTATCAAGGGAGGCCACTAGGGGGACTGATTTAAAGTAAACCATTGGTTTAAAAGGTTATAGCAAAAGAAGAAAGGTCAGAATTAGGGGAAGATATCAAAATGCCAGGGAATTCACAAGTGACAATCATAACTTTGAACGTGGATGGGATGAACTCACCCATAAAACATAGAAGAATAGCAGAGTGGATTAGAATCCAAAACCCTACCATATGTTGTCTTCAAGAAACACACATGAGGCTCACGAGGTCAGAATTAAAGGTTGGAGCTAGACCTATTGGGACTCAAATGATAGAAAGAAGGCAGGAGTTGTAATCGTTATATATGACAAAGCCAAAGCAAAAATAGAACTGATTAAAAGTGACAGGGAAGGTAAATACATCCTGACAAAAGGGAGTATAGACAATGAAGAAATATCACTAATCAACATGTATGCACCAAATGGTATAGCAGCCAAATTTCTAATGGACAAACTAGGAGAATTGAAGGAGGAAATAAATAGTAAAACTATATTAGTGGGAGACCTGAACCAACCATTATCAAATTTAGATAAATCAAATCAAAAAATAAATAAGAAAGAGGTAAAAGATGTGAATGAAATCTTAGAAAAATTAGAGTTAATGGATATATGGAGAAAAATAAATAGGGACAAAAAAGGAATACAACTTCTTTTCAGCAGCACATGGTACATTCACAAAGATTGACCATACACTAGGTCATAAAAACATGGCATACAAATGTAGAAAAGCAGAAATAATAAATGCAACCTTTTCAGATCATAAGGCAATAAAAATAATGATCAGTAAGGGTACATGGAGAGCCAAATTAAAAATCAATTGGAAATTAAATAATATGATACTCCAAAATCAGTTAAAGAACAAATCATAGAAACAATTAAATATTTCATTGAAGAAAATGCCAATGGTGAGACATCCTTTCAAACATTATGGGATGCAGCCAAAGCAGTACTCAGAGGAAAATTCATACCCTTGAGTGCATATATTAACAAATTAGGGAGGGCAGAGATCAATGAATTGGACATGCAAATCAAAAAACTTGAAAGCGAACAAATTTAAAAACCCCAGAAGAAAACCAAATTAGAGATCCTAAAATTTAAGGGAGAAATTAATGAAATCAAAAGTGATAGAACTATTGAAATAATAAATAATAATAGAAGCTAGTACTTTGAAAAAATTAACAAAATAGACAAAGTACTGGTCAATCTAATTTAAAAAAGAAGAAAAGCAAATTAACAGTACCATAGATGAAAAGGGGGAACCTCACCTCCAATGAAGAGGAAATTAAGGCAATCATTAAAAACTACTTTGCCCAATTATATGGCAATAAATATGCCAATCTAGGTGATATGGATGAATATTTACAAAAATATAAATTGCCTAGACTAACAGAAGAAGAAATAGAATTCTTAAATAATCCCATATCAGAAAAAGAAATCCAAAAGGCCAACAAAGAACTGCCTAAGAAAAAATCCCCAGAGCCTGATGAATTCACAAGGGAATTCTATCAAACATTCAAAAAACAGCTAATCCCCATACTATACAAACTATTTGACATAATAAGCAAAGAGGGAGTTCTACCAAATTCCTTTCATGACACAAATATGGTTCTGATTCCACAGCCAGGCAGGTCAAAAACAGAGAAAGAAAACTACAGACCAATCTCCTTAATGAACATAGATTCAAAAATATTAAATAGGATACTAGCAAAAAGACTCCAGCAAGTCATCATGAGGGTTATTCACTATGATCAGGTGGAATTTATACCAGGAATGCAAGGATGGTTCAATATTAGGGAAACCATCCACAAAATTGACCATATCAACATGCAAAACAACAAAAATCACAAGATTATCTCAATAGATGCAGAAAAATCCTTTCATAAAAAACAACCACCATTCCTATTAAAAACACTATAAAGCATAGGAATAGAAGGGTTTTTCCTAAATATAATAAACAGTATATAGTTAAAACCATCAGCAAACATCATCTGCAATGGGGACAAAATAGATGCATTCCCAATAAGATCAGGACTGAAACAAGGATGCCCATTAGCTTTTTTATTTAACATTGTACTAGAAACACTAGCAGTAGCACTTAGAGAAGAAAAAGAAATTGAAGGTATTAAAATTGGAAATGAGGAGATCAAGCTATCACTCTTTGTGAATGATATGATAGTCTACTTAAAAAATCCTAGGGAATTATCTAAAAAGCTAGTGGAAATAATCAACAACTTTAGCAAAGTAGCAGTATACAAATTAAACCCCCATAAGTTATCAGCATTTCTATATATCTCCAACACATCTCAGCATCAAGAATTAGAAAGAGAAATTCCATTTAAAATCAACCCAAAGAGCTCTAAAAGGATGTCTGCCCTTTGATCCAGCCATAGCATTGCTGGGTCTATATCCCAAAGAGATTATAAGGAAAAAGACATGTACAAGAATATTCATAGCTGTGCTATTTGTGGTGGCAAAAAGTTGGAAAATGATGGGATGCCCTTCAAGTGGGGAATGGCTGAACAAATTGTGGTATATGTTGGTGATGGAACACTATTGTGCCCAAAGGAATAATAAAGTGGAGGAATTCCATGGTGCCTGGAACAACCTCCAGAAAGTGATGCAGAGTGAGAGGAGCAGAACCAGGAGAACATTGTACACAGAGACTGATACACTGTGGTACAATCAAAGGTAATGGACTCCTCCATTGGTGGTAATTCATCAATCCTGGACAACCCAGAGGGGAACAGGAGAAAAAATACTATCCACATGCAGAGGAAAATCTGTGGGAGTAAAAACACTAAAGAAAAACTACTACTTAATGGCATGGGCAGAAGGGGATATAAATGGGAAAACAGACTCCAAATGAGCATCCTACTGCAAAAACCAACAACATGGAAAGAGGTTCTGATGAAGAACACAAGAAATACCCAGTCAAACTGTGCATCGGCTATAGAAGGGGTGGGGAAAGGGGATGGAGGAAAAGAAAATGATTTTTGTAACCAAGGAACAATGTTTGAAATTAAAAATTAAAATTAAAAAAATAAATAAATAAAAAGGGAAGGAAAAACCTCTACAGTAATGGCAAATAGTGCCAAGGAACAACAACCTCCCTCCACCAAGAAAAACAAGAACAAGGGGTTGACCCTGGAAATTTTTATGGAGGAAAAAACCACACTACAGAGGAAATTCAAATAAATGCACCAAAACATTCCCAAAAAATGGAAATTGTCCACAAGCTCTTGAAGAATTTAAATTGGAGCTTATCAAAAAAGACGGAAGCCTTCTGGCAAGAAAAGTGGGAAATAGTTCAATGAGAAAAATAACAGTTTAGAGAACAAGAATTCCCTATTGGAGAAACAGCTGGAAGCCATGAAAAATCGGATAGATCAAATTAAAAAGGAAAACCAGTCTTTAAAATGCAGAATTAGGCAATTGGAAGACAATTATCATGCAAAACAGCAATAATTAATAAAGCAAAGTCAAAAGACTGAAAAAATAGAAGAAAACATAAGATATCTCACTGAGAAGATGACAGATCAGGGAAACAGATCAAGGAGAGACAAATTGTGAATTATTGGTCCACCTGAAAACCCAGAAATAAACAGAAATCTTGACATCATACTTCAAGAAATTATCCAAGAAAACTGCCCTGATGTTCTTGAACAAGGGGGCAAAATAGACATTGAAAGAATTCATAGAACACCCTCTACACTAAATCCTCAAAAGACAACTCCCAGGAATATAATTGCCAAATTAAAGAGCTTTCAAGTTAAGGAGAATATTCTACAAGAAGTCAAAAAGAGACAATTCAGATAGCAAGGAGCACCAATTGGGATTACACAAGACCTGGAAGCTTTAACACTAAAGGATCATAAAGCTTGGAATATGATATCCAGAAAGGCAAGAGAACTGGGTCTTCAACCAATGATCATCTATCCATCAAAACTGACTATATGCTTCCAGGGGAAGGTATGGGCATTCAACAAAATAGAAGATTTTCAAGTATTTGTAAACAAAAGACCAGAACTCAGTGGAAAGTTTGATATCCAAACTCAAAGATCAAGAGAAACATGAAAAGGTAAATAATAAATAGAGGGAAAAGGGGGGAAATGTTTTTTATTCAAACTTTCTTCTTTAAGGGCTACAGTAAGATCAAATTATTTATATTAATATATGGGGGAAATGTTATTTTCAACTCTCAAAAATTATATTCAATATTATAGTAATTAGAAGACTCATTCACAGGAAGAGATTGGGGTAATAAGTGCTATAAGATGATATGCAAAAAAAAAAACAGAAAAAGGGTGGGAGTGGATTGAAGATGGAACCAAGAGATACTTGAAGAAATAAAATAAATAGGATAATCTTTATCATATAAAGATACACATCAGAAGGGGTGGGGAAGAATACTCTTATAAGAAGGAGAGGAAGAGAGTACTAATACATAATACTTAAACCTTAATCTCAGTGAAATCAGTTCTGAAAGGGAAGAGCATCTGGATCCATTGGGTCTTGAATTCTATCTAATCCTACAGGGAAAGTGAGAAGGGAAAACTAAGGGGGGGAGGGGAACAGGGAGCACAAAAAGGGAGGGAAAGAGAGGGGGAGGGAACTTAATAGAGCCTAAAAAAATAAGAATGGAACAAAAAGGGAGGGACCAGAAAGGGAAGCATATTAAGGGAGGAGATTAGGGGGTTGATTAAAAGCAAACCACTTGTTTAAAAGAATATAGCAAAAGAAGAAAGGACAGAACGAGGAGAGGATATCAAAATGCTGGGGAATACACAAGTGACATCATTACTTTGAACATGAATGGGATGAATTCACCCATAAAATGAAAACAAATAACAGAATGGATTAGAATCCAAAATCCTACCATATGTTGTCTACAAGAAACACAACTGAGGTGGGTAGACACTCACAAGGTTAGAATTCAAGGTTGGAGGAAAATCTATTGGGCCTCAAATGATAGAAAGAAGGCAGGAGTAGCCATCATGATATCTGACAAAGCCAAAGTAAAACTAGATCATATTCAAAGGGATAAGGAAGGTAAATATATCCTGATAAAAGGGAGTATAGACAATGAGGAAATATCACTAATCAACATGTATGCACTAAATGGTATAGCAGCCAAATTTCTAAAGGAGAAACTAGTGGAATTGAAGGAGGAAATAGTAAAACTATACTAGTGGGAGACCTGCACCTACCACTATCAAATTTAGATAAACCAAATAAAAAAAAATAAATAAGAAAGAGGTAAGAGATGTTAATGATATCTTAGAAAAATTAGAGTTAATATATATGGAGAAAAATAAATACGGACAAAAAGGAGTACAACTTCTTTTCAGCAGCACATGGTACATTCACAAAACCTGACCATGTACTAGGGCATAAAAATATGGCAAACAAATGCCGAAAAGCAGAAATAATAAATGCAACCTTTTCAGATCATAAGGCAATAAAAATAATGATCAGTAAGGGTACCTGGAGAGCCAAATAAAAAATTAATTGGAAATTAAATAATATGATTCTCCAAAATCGGTAAGTTAGAGAAAAAAATCATATAAAAAATAATTTCATTGAAGGAAATGATAATGATGAGACATCCTTTCAAAATCTATGGGATGCAGCCAAAGCAGTACTCAGGGGGAATTTTATATCATTGAGTTGATATATTAACAATTTAGGGAGGGCAGAGGTCAATGAATTGGACATGCAAATCAAAAAACTTGAAAGATAACAAATTAAAAATCCCCAGAAGAAAACTGTAATAGAGATTCTAAAAATTAAGGGAGAAATTAATAAAAATCAAAAGCAAATGAATTATTGAACTAATATATAAGACTAGAAGCTAGTACTTTGAAAAAAAACAAACAAAATAGACAAATTATTGGTCAATCTAATAAAAAATGGAAAGAAGAAAACTAAATCAACAGTATCATAGATAAAAAGGGATGAATGAATAGGATGAAGGCAATGAATAGGAAATTAAGGCAATCATTAAAAAACAATTTTGCCCAATTATATGGCAACAAATATGACAAATATGAGGTTATATGGATGAATATTTACAAACATGTAAATTGCCTAGATTAACAGAAGAAGAACTAGAATTCTTAAGTAATTGAACAAGCCATCAAAGAACTCAATAAGAAAATATCCCCAGTGTCTGATGAATTCACAAGGGAATTCTAGAAAACGTTCAAAGAATAGCTAATCCCCATACTATACAAACTATTTGACATAATAAGCAAAGAGGGAGTTCTACCAAATTCCTTTCATGACACAAATATGGTTCTGATTCCACAGCCAGGCAGGTCAAAAACAGAGAAAGAAAACTACAGACCAATCTCCTTAATGAACATAGATTCAAAAATATTAAATAGGATACTAGCAAAAAGACTCCAGCAAGTCATCATGAGAGTTATTCACTATGATCAGATGGAATTTATACCAGGAATGAAAGGATAGTTCAATATTAGGAAAACCATCCACATAATTGACCATATCAACAAGCAAACCAACAAAAATCACATGATTATCTCAATAGACACAGAAAAAGTGTTAGATAAATACTGCTTATTATTTTTAGGAAAAACTCTTCTATTCCTATACTTTCTAGTGTTTTAAATAGGAATGAGTATTGTATTTTGTCAAATACCATCAGGCAACATCATCAGTAATGGAGATAAACTTGATGCATTCCCAATAAGATCAGGAGTGAAACAAGGATGCCCATTATCACCTTTATTATTTAACATTGTACAAGAAACACTAGCTATAACGATTAGAGAAGAAAAAGAAATTGAAGGTATTAAAATTGGCAATTGGGAGACCAAGCTATCACTCTTTGCAGATGATATGATGGTCTACTTAAAGATATCTAGATAATCAACTAAAAAACTAGTGGAAATAATCAACAACTTTAGCAAAGTTGCAGGATACAAAATAAACCCAAATAAGTCATCAGCATTTCTATATATCTCCAACACATCTCAGCATCAAGAATTAGAAAGGGGAATTCCATTTAAAATCACCCTAGAGAACATAAAATACTTAGGAATCTATCTCCCAAGACAAATACAGGAACAATATGAACACAACTACAAAATACTTTCCACACAATTAAAACTACATATAAACAATTGGGAAAATATTAACTGCTCATGGGTAGGACGAGTCAATATAGTAAAAATGACCATCCTACCCAAACTTATCTATCTATTTAGTTCCATACCCATTGGACTTCCAAGAAACTTTTTTACTGAATTAGAAAAAATATAACAAAGTTCATTTGGAAAAACAAAAGATCAAGGATATCCAGGGAAATAATGAAAAAAAAAAAAATGCAAAGGAAGGTGGCTTTGCAGTACCAGATCTCAAACTATACTATAAAGCAGTGATCATCAAAACAATATGATACTGGCTAAGAGACAGAAAGGAGAATCAGTGGAATACAGTTGAGGTAAGTGACCTCAGCAAGATAGTGTATGATAAGCCCAAAGATCACAGCTTTTGGGACCAAAATCCACTATTTGATAAAAAAAAAACTGCTGGGAAAATTGGAAGACAGTGTGGGAGAGATTAGATTTGGATCAATATCTCACACCCTACACCAAGATAAACTCAGAATGGGTGAATGACTTGAACATAAAGAAGGAAACTATAAGTAAATTAGGTGAACACAGAATAGTATACATGCCAGATCTATGGGAAAGGAAAGATTTTTAAACCAAGCAAGGCTTAAAAAGAGTCACAAAATGTAAACTGATTACATCAAATTAAAAAGTTTTTGTACAAACACAACCAATGTAACCAAAATTAGAAGGGAAGTAACAAATTGGGAAACAATCTTTATAACAAAAACCTCTGACAAAGGTCTAATTACTCAAATTTACAAAGAGCTAAATCGATTGTACATAAAATCAAACCATTCTCCAATTGATAAGTGGGCAAGGGACATGAATAGATAATTTTCAGTCAAAGAAATAAAAACTATTAATAAGCAGATAAAAAAGTGTTCTAAATCTCTTATAATCAGAGAGATGCAAATCAAAACAACTCTGAGGTATCACCTCACACCTAGCAGATTGACTAACATGACAGCAAGGGAAAGTAATGAATGCTGGAGGGAATATGGAAAAGTCAGAACATTAATGTTTTTCTTCTGTGTTTCTACTCCCATTTCTCTGGATGTAAAAAGCATTCTTATAAATCCTTCAGAATTGTCCTGGATCATTGCATTGCTACTAGTAAAGAAGTCTATTATATTCATTTGTGCCACAGTGTATCAGTCTCTATGTACAACGTTCTCCTGGTTCTGCTCTTTTTGCTTTGCATCAGTTCTTAGAGATTGCTCCAATCCACATGTAATTCCTTCACTTCATTATTCCTTTTAGCACAATAGCATTTCATCACCAACAGATATCACAATTTATTCAGCCATTTCCCAATCTAAGGACATCCCTTCATTTTCAAATTTTTTTTGCCACCACAAAGAGCATGGTTATAAATATATTTTTGTATATATTCACCCATTTCACCTAAATTGTCATTTATTGCCACAGAGTTGGGCAAAATAGGTCTTAATAATTACATTAATTTTCTCTTCGTTGGAGATGAGGTCACCCTTTTAATCTTTGATACTATTAATTTGATTTTCTTCTTTCTTTTTTATTAGATTAACCAGTACTTTAACTATTTTATTTCAAAGTACCAGCTCCTACTCTTATTTATTAGTTCAATAATTCTTTTGCTTTCAATTTAATTCATTTCCACTTTGACGTCTTTGATGTCCAATTTAGTTTTTATTTGTGGATTTTTAATTTGTTCTCTTTCTAGTTTTTTTTATTTGCATGTCCAATTCATTGATCACTTCCCTCTCTAATTTGTTGATATATGCACTGTAAAAATTAATTTGGCAAGTTGTAAAAAAAATACTTAGATGGAAAAATTGTTCTAATGTAGGTTCAAAACTGTTCAAAACTGTTTGGATATTTTTGGATACTAATCAAAAGTATCCTCAGTGATGAAGTGAAGCTCAAATATGAACTTCCCTTCAGGGCCAGGTGCAAGGACACTAAAGGAACTCTTATTATAAACATAAAAATTTTATTGAAATACATAAGGATAAATAAAGGATTTCTAATTCTAAGGGATTATAAATCCACCCAAATAACCTTCCAGGTTCCACAAGGAACTGATTCTCCTGTGTTTCACAGGCTACACTAATCCTCCCTGATCTGACTAACCCAAATTTATACTATCTAAATAAAAACTACCACTATTATCCTTATAAATATTAACTTTGCCTTCAAATTATAAAATAGCAAAGGCTAGTTAGTTGAGTCTCAACAAGAATCAAAATAGCACTCTGAGTCTTAGCAGTTTGCTAAGACTCAGAGTACCAACCAAAGACCAGGTTTTTCTTTGGTCTTCTCAGAGTTAAACAATCTATAAAAACAATAATATATATTCAATAGTGTTTCCCAAGTTGGGAAAAGAAAACACTAAGTTCCTTCAGATCTTTCCCTCAGAGAGAGAGAGAGGCAAAGAAGTTATCCCTGAGAGTGTCTCTGAGTGTGTCTCTGCCAACTGCAAGAATCTAACTCCCAACTGCCAGAGAGAGTAATTGATATAGAAAAATGGTTATAACTGTCACATCTGAAATTAACATGCTCTCTCAGCTCTGCTTCAAACTCCAGTTCTTTTCTCAAGCCAGTCACTCTACTTCTTATCCCTAAACTAATAAAACTATACTTATTTTCTATTATCATTCTTACAGCACTCAGGGATATAAATTTTTCCGAGTATTGTTTTGGCTGCATCCCATTGATTATGATAAGTTGTTTCCTCATTGTTATTATCTTCAATGAATCAGTAATTGTTTCTTTTATTTGTTCTTTGACCAACCAGTTTTGACGAATTAGATTATTTAGTTTCCAATTAGCTTTAAATCTGCCTTTCCACAGGCCCTTATTGATTATGATTTTTATTGTATCATGGTCTGAAAAAATGTCATTCATTACTTCTGCTTTCCTACATTTCCTTCTAATGTTTTTATGACCTAGTACATGGTCAATCTTTGTATATTGTGCCATGTGCTGCTGAAAAAATAAGGTATATTATTTTTTATCCTTATTTATTTTTCTCCAAATATCTATTAGCTCTAATTTTTCCAAAATTTCATTCACTTCCATTATTTCTTTCTTATTTATTTTTTGGTTCAATTTATCTAGTTCTGATAGAGAAAGGTTAAGGTCCTCCACTAGTATGGTTTTACCAGCTATTTCCTCCTTAAACTCCTTCAATTTCTCCTTTAGAAGTCTGATGACTATACCATTTGGTGTATATATGTTGCGTATTGATATTTCTTTGTTATTTATACTATCTTTCATCAAGATGTAATTATCTTTCTTATTTATTTTAATGATATCTATTTTTGTTTTAGCTTTGTCTGAGATTATAATTGCTACTCCTGCCTTCTTTGTCTCAATTGCAGCCCAGTACATACTGCTCCAACCTCTTACCTTTACCCTGTGTATATCTACCTACCTCAAGTGTGTTTATTATAGACAACATATGATAGGATTCTGGTATTTATTCCATTCTGCTATCCACTTTCTTTTTTTGGAGAGTTCATCCCATTCACATTCACAGTTATGATTACTATTTGTGTATTTCCTCAATTTTGACATCCTCCTTAGGTTCTGCCTTTTTTTCTTATTCTTCTTACCCTCCCCTCTAACTTTTACCTTTTAGTCAGTTTCCCCCCTTCCCCTCCCAAATATTATTCCCCTTCCCAGCACCTCCTCTCTGATTGATTCCTCTCTTACTAGTGTCTTTTACACTACCTCCCAACCTCTCCCTCCCTTGTATTGCTTCCCTAGTCACCATCCCACTTATTACTCTTTTAATTCTTTATAGGGCATAATACAATTCTCTGCCCCAATAGATCTGATTATTCTTCCTTCTCTGAGTTAATTTCAATGTGCATAAGAATTAAGTATTACCTGTCTCCAACCTCTTTCACCCTTCCATTGTATTGGTCTTCTCCCCACCATGATCACATGTGCTTCTTTATGAAATATAAATTTACCCCATTTTGTCTCTTTTCCAATTTCTCTTTGTGTGTCCTCTTTTTTAGCCCCTAGTTAGATAGATAGATAGATAGATAGATAGATAGATAGATAGATACATTTTTTGACATTTCATCCTTTACAGTTTGTCACTGTTCCCTCTAAGTATATTTCTTCCAGCTACCCTGATGATAATAACACATTTTAAGAGTTATAAATATCATTTTTCTTATAGGAATACAAATCATTTGAACTTATTGGGTCTCTTTTAAAAAGTTCCCCCCCCCTCCCCTTTCTTAATTATCTTTTGGTGATTCTCTTGAGTTCTATGTCTGGGCATCAGATTTTCTGTATAGGTCCAGTCTTTTCTTTATGAATGCTTAGAAGTCTTCTATTTTATTAAATGGCCATACTTTCCCCTGCAAGAATATAGACAGTTTTGCTATGTAGTTGATTCTTTATTATAGACACAGTTCCATTGCTTTCCAGAATATCATATTCCATGCCTTCTGGTCCTTCAGTGTAGATGCAGTCAGGTCCTGTGTTATCCTAACTGTGGTTCCATGATGTTTGAATGGTTTCTTCTTTGCAGTTTGTAGTATATTTTCTTTGGTCTGGTAGTTTTTTAATTTGGCTATAAGATTCCTAGGTGTTGTCAATTGGGAATTAAATGCAGGAGGTGATTTGGGGATTCTTTCAATCTACACTTTTCCCTCTTGTTCAAGAATGTTGGGGCAGTTTTCCTGGATAATTTCCTGTAGAATGATGTCCAGGCTTTTTCTTTTGTCATGATCTTCTGGTAGTCCAATAATTCTTAAATTGTCTATCCTGGATCTGATCTATTTTCCAAGGCTATAGTTTTATCAATTAGGTGTTTCATATTTTCCTCATTTTTTTCATTCTTTTGATTTTGTTTTATATCTCTTGCTGCCTTGTGAAGTCATTTGCTTCTAGTTCTTGGATTCTAATTTTTAAAGAATGGATTTCATCCCTGGCTTTTTGGTCATCCTTCTCCTTCTGGTCTGATTTTCTTTGCAGGTCATCTTTCACGTTCTTTGTCTCATTTTCAAGCTGGTCAATTATACCTTTCAAGATACTATTTTCTTATTTTAGTTCATGTGCCTCTGTTTCCAGATGACATTTTGCTTTTTAAGTTCTTTTCCTAATTGCCTTCAGTCTCTCTTAATTGTTTTTTGAATTGTGTTTTGAGTTCTTCCAAAGCCTGTGTCCAATTCTCAGGAATTTCTACATTTTTTTCTGGGTGTTCCTTGATCCTCCTCTGTTCCATTTGCTCTTTGTTCATCACCTAGATAGAAGCTGTTATTATTTCTTTTTTTTCTTTTTCTGTTGTTTACTCATATTTTTTCATTCTTTCCCCCCTGTAACTGGCTGTAATCTTGCTCCACTGTTTATTTGCTGCATCTGTGGATTTGCGCTATTCTATCCTGAAGGGGCTTCTTCTCTGCTCTGCTGATTGAATAGATTAGGCTAATGGAGTATTAATGAGCCTTGAGGCAAGATCTTCCCCAGATGGAAGCAGAAGCTGAAGGTGTAGGTGCAGGTGTAGAGGCTAAAGGGATCTCTGCTTCCTCCCGGTTATCAAGGTTATTTTTTTAATAGTTGCAACCTTCATCCTGGGAGTTTAGTCAGTGAGGTTCTCAGCACAATCAGTAGATTGATTTGGAAATTGAGCTTCCCTGCCCTTTGGAGGTTTCTTTTCTGCCCTATTGATAAGATTAAGCCAGGGAAGGGTTTATCCTCAAACTGAATGTGCCCTAAGGCCAAAACCTTGGGGGGGGTGGGGATGAAGAAAACTCTATGCCTATGGCTAGGCTGCCTTCTTTAAGCTTCTTCTCCAGGTGCATCCCTGCTGTCTCTGATCAGCACCCTGAGCCTGGCACAGCTGTGCCAGTAAGGCACTCCCTCCAGGCTGGCACCATCACCCTGAGATTCCAGCAACCAGTAGGTGGGGAAAAGGTCCTAGGACCTTCCTTCTTCCTTTTCCTTAATCCTGAAAATTCGGGGTTTTTTGGCATAACTTTTAAGTTAAATCCAACAGGAGGGTTCCCTGGCTCTGTCCTGTTGTTAGATTTGGTTTTCTGTCCCCTTGAAGTACTTTGTTTTTGATTGGTGTGGAAGAGTTTTCACAGAAGTCTGGACTTTTGCTGCATCTAAGCAGCCAACTTGACTATGCTCCCTAGTGTTCAATATTATCTGAGACATGAGCCCATTTGGGGTTTTCTTGGCAAAGACACTGGGCAGGTTTGCCATTTCCTTCCCTAGCTCATTTTCCAGATGGGGGAAGGATGCAAACAAAGTTAAGTGAGTAGTCAGTGCATGGTCACAGAACTTATAAGTGTCTGAAACCAGGTCTGAACTACAGAAGATTAATTTTCCTGACTCCAGGCCCACCCAACTACTCTATCCATGGAGCCACTTAACTGCCTAGGTGTCAGGGAGGCTTGAGTTCAAATTTGGCCTCAAATTTTTCATAGCAGTTTAACCTGGCACTACTCACTTCACCTCTTTGCCTCAGGTTTCTAATCTATAGAATAGAAATAATTAATAGTATCTACTATGGATCAAATGAGATAATAATTGCAAAGTGCTAATCACAGTGCTTAGAATAATAAATGCTACAGAAACATTAGTTATTAATAAAAATAATTTTAAAAGGATAGCTTAGAAAACAGATAATCACTTTTATTTTATGGGCATAATCTTATTTCAACTCAATATGTATCGCTGATTTGATATGATAGACTATTTGAAAATAAATTTTCTTTCACTTATATTGTTCATTTTTATATCATATCCATTTTTAATATATACGAGTCAGCCTACTCTCAAAACAAAAGCAATTCAGCAGAGTCAATCAACATAACAATTGTATCTGAAAGTATATTTAAAATTCCATACCTATAATACCCAACATTTTTCCAATTAATAGATGAGGGTACATTTCTTCATCTCTTCTCTGAAGCCAAGAATGGTTATTATAATTTCTCAGCTTTCAGTTTTGTGTTAGTATTCTTTCCCTTAATATTGTTAAAGTGTGCAGTGATTAGTCAAGAATTAAGTTGTTCTTTGGTATAAATTGTTTATCTTTTTCCATTTCCTCTGTAAGAGTTTAAATTTAGCTTTTATACTAAATATGAAAGTTATAAAGTTACATTGTGGTTGCTGATTTTAAAATATTATAGCTTAAGAAAAATTACTTTTAGCAGCTTTTATTTACAAAGAGGTAGAAAGAGTGAAAGTGTAAAATGTAGACAAAGAGACAGATTCCTAACAAGCCTCCTAACCCTTCTATGATGAAGTCCAGCTGCAGGGGCTTCCCTAAGTCCCTATCTTAATGTGGATTTCCCAGTAATCCTCAACCAGAAGTACAGGTGATGTATTCAGCCAGAGTTCCACCAATGCAGCCTTTTCCAAAGCCAAAGCAGGAATCTCAGCCAATCTCTCCAAACACCAGAAAAAGAATGTCCAGAACTTATCTCTCCAAAGACCAGGAAGGGAATGAATCCTAGACCATGCTGGTCTCTTCTTTTTCCACATCACTTCCTGTCCCTCCCCCTTCTTCACAAAAAGCAAGGGCAGTCTTTCAATTTGCCTAGCACTGCCCAAGGGGTGAGGTGGGGGGGGACGGTGGCTTTTGGAGGTGTGAGCTTACTCTAGTAAGTGACTCATGAACTCTCATATTTAATGGTAAGTAGGGGTACTTTAAGTTCTTGATTTGATTAGCCAAAAATAGACAACAAGAGAGTTATTCCTATCTTTACACTTCCCTCTAAATCAATTTATGTCAGTCTTCTCATGCATGTTTGAGTTTTTCACATCTAACATTTCTCATAACTCAATAATCTTCCCCCAATTACATGTAAAAAAAATTTTAACATTCATTTTTTAAAAGTTTTGAGTTCCCAATTCTCACCCTGCTTCTCACTTTTTCTCCTTGCCTTCTAACTCTCACCCCTCTCTCAGATGGTAATCAATCTGATATAGATTTTACATGTTGCATCATGTAAGACATTTTTCCATATGTCATTTTGTGGAAGAGATCTCAAACAGAAAGAAAAAAAGGAGAAATCAAGTGAAATATATTATCTTTTGGTCTACTTTCAGACTCCATTAGTTCTTTCTCAAAGGACATGTAACATTTTTCACCATGAGTCTCTGGGACTGTTTTGTATCACAGTGTTGCTGACAATAACTAAGTCAGTCACGGTTATTCATCAAAACATATTGTTGTCACTGTGTACAGTGTTCTTTTGGTTCTGCTCATTTCACTTTGCATCAGTTACTGTGTCTTCCCAGATTTTTTGACATCATCTTCCTCATCATTTCTTACAGAACAATAATATTCCATCAAAATCATATACCACAACTTGTTCAGCCATTCCCCAATTAATGAACAACCCCTAAATTTCAAATTCTTTGCTACCACAGAAAGAGCTGCTATAAATGTTTTTAACAAGTAGGTCCTTTTCCCTTTTTTACCTATTTGGAATACAGGCCTAGCAGTAGTATTGGTGAATCAAAGGGTATGCACAGTTTTAGAGCCCTTGGAACATAGTTCCAAATTATTATCCAGAATGGTTAGATAACATCACAACTCTACCAACTGTGCATTAGTCCTATTTTCCTGTATCTTCTCCAACATTTATCACTTTCCTTTTCCGTCACATTGTCCAAACTGAAAAGTGTGAAGTGGTTTCTCAGAGTTTTAATTTGCATTTCTCTGATCAAGAGTGATTTAAAGCATTTTTTTCAAATGACTATTGATGGCTTTGCTTTCTTCTGAACCTGTCTGATCATATCTCAATCATTTATAATTGGAGAATAACTTATATTTTTATAAATTTGACTTAGTTCCTTATGTATTTAAAAAATTAGATCTTTGTCAGAGATGCATCTATAAAAACTTTTTCCCAGCTTTCTGTTTTTCTTCTAGTCTTAACAGGATTGGTTTTGTTTGTTAAAAAAAAAAACTAAAAAAAAACCCTAAAATTTAATATAATCAAAAATTTCCATTTTACATTCAATGCTCTTTCTCTTGTTTGGTCAAATATTCTTCCCTTATCCATAGAGTTGACTGGCAAACAATTTTATGCTCTCCTAATTTGGTTACGGTTTCTCCTATTTAAATCATGTTGACCTTTTCTTGGCACGCAGTGAGAAATGGCCCAGTCTCTATCCCCAGTCTCTGACATGCTATTATCCAATTTTCCCAAAGGTTTTTGTCAAATAGTGAGTTCTTATCCCAAAAGTATGGATCTTTTGATTCTTCAAACATCAAGTAACTATTATCATTTATTGCTAGGTATTATGCACTAATCTATTCCACTGATCCATCACTCAAATTTTTTTATATAGTACCAGATTGTTCTTCCAAATGAACTTATTTTTTCCAGCCCTATAAAATAATTTTTGGTCAGCTTGATTGGCATGATACAGAATAAGTAGATTAACTCAAGTAAAATTGTCATTTTATTATATTTGCTAAGTCTACCCATGAGCAATTAATATTTTTTCAATTGTTTAGATATAACTTTATTTATGTGAAAAGTGTTTTGTAATTGAGTTCATACAGTTCCCAGATTTATCTTGGCAGGTATTTTATATTATCTATCATTAATTTTAATGGAATTTCTTATTCTATCTCCTGAATAATCTTCTTACATACTCATATATCACAATTTGTTTAGCCATCCCCCCATCAACAGACATTCAAGATTCATTTTCTAGGATAATTGCCAATAGTTGTTCCAGACTCTTTCTAACACTATATTTAATTGTGAACAACATTAAGGCCAAAACAGAGTTATGAAAATGGTTTTGGCAGAATAATGAATACTATCCTTATCTTCCTGACTATCTCATTCTCACATAACATCTCCTATGGATAGATAATGTACTAGATTCTGAGGAAACAAAAAGGCATCCCTTGTCCTTCAAGTATAGTCTGGTTGAGAAGCTCTCTATTAAGGAGAGATTGATGTTTGAAATCCCTTTCAAGACAACATCCAAAATCCTAGACTGCAATGAAAATGAAAGAACCTTCTATGACACCCATTTATAAAATGTATGTGTGATATTGTGTTTTCTTCTTTTATTTCTTTTTTCTGTAACAGAATTACTTCTCTAAATACCACTAACACTTGCCAATGAATCATTCCCTAGAACAAAACAAAATTTGAGAAAAATCAAGCAAGAAGGTAATTGAATTTGAAAATATATGCAAAATTCAATAAACACAGTCCCAATTTCTTTTCAAAATCAGAGAAATGTTCTCTATTATATTTTCTGGGACCAGAATTTACCATTGCAATTAATAAATTAAATAGAAATTTAGTGTAAAGAGAATATGTTAAATGCTTAAGGGAGAATTTCTTTATTCAACTCAGTTAAAATTTTTAAAATTTATTGCATCTTGGCTAGAATTATACAAAAAAAGAAAGGAATATTTTCTTTAAATTAATGACTTAAAACTTATTTTTATGTTTGCCCAAAACTAAATGTTGTTAAATTATATTAATTCTAAATTAATGTCATTCTGTCTTTTCTGTATGCATTTTGAACTCTTTTTGCAAGACATCTTTAGGAAGCTCATTTATTTTTTCCTTGGTGTATAATTTACAAATAAATTGTCCTTAAGACAATTTAATAGAGGTAAAAGAAATAAAGGATTCATTTGACCTTTTAAACTGCTATCAAACCAGGCTAATTATCCTATCAAAGTGGAGATCATGCTTGATTGCCTAAATAATATATTTTTGTAATAATGAGTAATTGTCTTTGATTTTTACATTATTTACTTTTTTAATGTTAGGAAGATTAGAAAAACAGAGAGCTCTTGGAACTTAAATGAGGGGAACTCTATAAAGAAAAAGAATAATTAAGATTTTTATTACCCTAAATGAGCCATAATTAGATTAGGAGACAAAGAATGATCTTCAAACCTCTGATTTTCATTCTTTGTTAATGGAAACATTCTTGGCAAATACTTTTCATTCTGGTCTTGTGGAGCTACAAGAATTTCACTTCTAGTGGCACAAGAGGAATGCCTCTGCCTGTCTCTCTTAATCATGTCTCTCTTAGTCCCAGTCCCCAAAATGAACAAAATAGAACTGGGGTCTCTATTCCATTTTTCCTGGCTGGGATATCTAGACAACTTGGGCCTGCTTTGAATACTATAACCTTTTCAAAGTAAAGGAAGGCTTTGGGCCCTATGGGACTCAGCTAATAATATTAAGGAGTTACTAAGAATTAGGGGATAGGGATAGGCCATTACTCTCAGAGTAGACTAGTCAGCTCAATCCCAAGATCCAGCTACGAGCTTTTTAACTGTGGCAACTCTAACTTAGACTATTGAACCTGGAGTTACTGGGTCACCCAACTTTCCCTCCAATGGATCCTCATTAAGAATTTAAAATCCACTCATTCCAATTACAGAGCCTCAAAAGAATCCTGTATACATTATTTTTTGTCACTACATCCCCTTGTGGGGAAGAGTGATTTGTCACAAGTCCCAGCAAAATTTTATAGGGCAGATGCACTCACTCGGTCACCTCCTTCAGAAAGGTATACAAGGAGGTGGGAATCAGTAACCAACCCAGAAGTAGATGTACTGAACTGGCAAGGTTGAGGGTAAAGAAGCTGGACTTGGGTTTAAGTTAGGTTCATGGTGAATGTTGTCTGAATTGGGTATCCTGGCATCTGAGGTGTGCACCAATCTGGACAACTATGAAGACCTGGCTGAATTTTTTATTAATCTTGCTGAGAAAAATAAAATATTTAACATTTTTAAAGCTTCCATCACCAAAAAATAGTGATGAATTCACAGAACCTCTCATAAGAAATTTGTTAGTCTCCTAAAGACCATGCAGCCCTTAGCTAAGCCTTCTATCAAAGACAAAAAAGGAAAAGTTCATGGATAAGTTACAAGTACTTTGCCAACCAGATAACCCTACAATCCAGACCATCCTTGATAAAGGTGGTGTAAAAGTAGCCACGGATGTCCTCAAATCACTTAGAGCTCTAATCACCTGTGCTACAACATGTGAGAAATGAAGAGGCTGAACAGAGTGACAAGGCAAAGAAAGAGTCAGAGTGGGAACTGAGACAAAGACAACAAATGGGGATATTGGTCTCCATGGAGGTCATGTTCTAGAACTCAGATTAGAAATTATGAGAATTTTAGTTATCTAATTAGGAAATTAAGTCAAAGTTTTATCAAAGAACCTGATTAATATAGGGAGAATAATGACAGATGTTGAGATTAGTCTGTGGACCTAGCCTCCCTCCTAAAAAGCATTCGATGGGGAAATTTATAATGACAGAGTTACCAGTATCATGTAGTTTGGGTGGTTTGTATTGCTTGAAGGAATAAGGAACTTGTGGGAAAGTTTAGATTACATCTTTGAGCTTCCAAGGGAAGGCTGAGTAGTCAGGGTTGCTGATGTGATGTGATGTGATGTGATGTGATGTGATGTGATGTGATGTGATGTGATGTGATGTGATGTGATGTGATGTGATGTGATGTGATGATCAAAGGCCAGAGGGATAGGGTGTTGAGTCCTATCTTTCACTGGGACCAAAATCAGCCCAAGCACAAAGGAAGTAGATAGGGATATTGAGACTATCTAAACCTTGCCATCTTTTTGAGAAGAGCAATGAGGAAACCTCTATGAGGAACTCTAATAGATCCATTTGCCTCTCCCTTTTTAGTATCCCAGAAGTGAAAGATAACATACTCCAAATGAAATGCCTCCCTTGGAACTCATATCTTAAGAAATGAGAGGTTTAATAAATGATTGTGGCCAATGTCCTTTATTGGAAGAGATAGGAATCCTTTTAAATTCATGATGAATATGATGAGGGTTTGGAGATTAAATTAGTTGATAAAGATCCTCTATTCCTCAGAGGGAACACAAATCAAAGCATAGATATGAGCACCATTAAAACTATTAAGAATCCTGATGCCTCCCTGTCCCAAGCTGCAATGATGACAAATGTCAAAGAAAGGAGAGAACTCAAACAGGCCCAGGGTAAAATGGAGACTTTCCTGTAGGACTCAACAAACACTGAGTGGATCCTCTGACTGATATGGATGAGAGGAATACTGTCAATAACATGCAGGGCATTGGGATGGTTCCTAACAACATACCCAAATGGAAAAAGTATACTTTGAAGGAAAGACCCAGCTGTCAGTCATTGAGAAAAGGGAAAGACACCCCATATTCAAACATAAGGAGCAGATTGTTCAGGCTATTCATAGCAATAAGATCCTGATTGTTTTTGGAAAGAGAGGTTCTGGGAAGACAGCACAGATCACTCAGTACCTGTCTGAGACAGATTACAGTTTCCAGGGGAAAACTGGATGTATACAGCCTTGAAGAGTGATGGCAATGTTGATGATCAACAGTGTCTGAGAAGTTTGTTGGGAATTTGTCTTAGGAGTTGGTTGGGACAAAGGTGAATTCACTATTCAATTTGAAGACTACACCAATTTGGAAACAGACATCAAATACATGATGGATGGGATATTGCTTAGGGAGTGTTTGATCAACCCTGACCTTATTCAGTATGCAATCATCATTTTGGATGAAGTTCATGAGAAAACAATCCACACAGATATGCTCTTTAGATTGTTGGAAAAGACAGTGAAGAAATGGAAAGACCTGAAGCCAATAATTAACTCAGCTATGTTCATTCCAAGCCAAACATCCCATGGAAATTATCTAAACTAAAGAACCTAAAGCAGTTTCTCAGATATTTAACTAAATAAACCACTAGGCAATATCCAAATTTCTGATTGGTTAGGAAGAGAACAGTATTGCCTTTGAGATCTTGTATAAATGCATGAAGTCTCTGGGACCTGATATAGCTTTGTTAATCATCCTACCTGTGCATTCTGCTTTATAAGTGAGAAGAAACTCTGATCTTTGACCTGGTTTCTACTGGTAGGAGGAAGGTTGTAATTGCTACCAACATTGCTTCTGAGATATCTCTGACTGTTGATGGGATCTACATGGGTTTTACCCCTAGTTTGTGAATCAGAAAGTACACAACTTCAAGACTGGGGTTGACCACCTGGTGGAAACCCCCTTCTGTCAGTCTCAGGCAATGTAGAGAGAAGCTGAGAGAATAGGTGAATTGAGTGGATTGGGAGTGGATTGGGAAAGTGTTAAGAGCTCTACACAGAATGGTCTGAGACAAAATGCTGACCACCAATATGCCTGAGCCCTGGCATATTGACAAACATGGCACTCTATCTTGAGGCCATGGACATCAACAACCTGCTTTCCTTTGACTTCATTTGACTTTGACCTCCCAGTGGAAACTCTTAATCACAGCCATGGAGCATCTGAACATAATGGGAGCCCTTGACAGTTTGGGCCTATAACCTATCTAAGTCACAGGATGATGGAGTTTCCTCTGGAGCTATATTGCACAAAATGCTGGTCATATTCATGCATATGGGATGTGAAGAGATCCTCACAATTGTGTCCCAAAATACTAGTGCAGAACACCTTCTAAGAGCATAAGGAAAAATATGCCTTTGTTTATCAGAAGAAAGCTAAATTCTACCAGACTGAAGGTAATCATGTAATTCCTTTGGTCATATACAATTCTTTTTTAAAAACTCTTTCCTTCTGTCTTAGAACCAATTATGTATATTTGTTATAATACCAAAGAGCAGTAAAAGCTAGGTAATGGGTGTTAAGTGACTTGCCCATAGTCATGCAGCTAGAAAGTCTCTGAGGCCACATTTGAACCCAGGATCTCCTGTATCTTGGCTGG
Organism: Monodelphis domestica; assembly: GCF_027887165.1. Classification (NCBI taxonomy): domain Eukaryota; kingdom Metazoa; phylum Chordata; class Mammalia; order Didelphimorphia; family Didelphidae; genus Monodelphis; species Monodelphis domestica. The sequence goes on from NC_077228.1 coordinate 408,144,534, forward strand.
GTTATCAATCTATTGAGCCACCAAGCTGCCCCCAGTATATACAATTCTTGCAAGACCAACAAGTTTTCCATTTCCTGGGGTTATGAAAATTTTATACAGGTTCATTCCGTCTGCTGACTCCAGGACATTCAGAAAAAAGGATGTTGGGTATCATGGATAGACATATTTTTATGTGGTGTCCTGTGGCAAGACTCCATATATGTTCAAAAAGTCGTCGGCAATGGTTTCTTCTGAAATACTAGGAAGAAGGATCCACAGGAAGGCTATAGAACTTTTACCAGCAAATGGTCTATAGCCATCCTTCTAGTGCTTTCTTCAACAGCCAGCCAGAAAGGGTAGCATACCATAAGGTGGTACTGACTACCAAGGAGTACATGCAGGAGTCCCTACTATTGTCTTCCATCTGGTTGATGGAATTTATCTCAGCCATCTTCAAGATGTTAGCTCCCATTAAGCTAAGAAAGCAGCAAAGGAAGCAGTGGCTCTAGTCCCTAGGCATAGGGAGCTGAATCCCAGGCTTTCTGGAGGTGATGCCAAGAGAACCACAGGTTCTGGCACCAAGTACTCAGTGTCTGGTACCATACCCCATGGGCCTGAGGCCCAGGACTCTAGCCACTTTTCTTTAAAACTCACCACCAGGGGCATCACTCTCCCCAAAGACAAAGCAGAATATCCTTAATTTGACTCTCACGTCTTTCTTTGTAGTGAAATAGCAGAAAGCATGAGCTCACCCTGGTCTTGAGGTGCATGTCACTCCCTCAGCTGGGACCAACTTGGGTCCTTTAAATGACAGGTATATAGCACCTTTTTCTGCAGAGGTAAGCTGGAGGACTTGTTACATTTCTGAACAACTCATGCTATATGATCCTCATACCAGAGGACCCCAACATGCCAAGCACAGAAATGCCCGCCCATCACTCCAGAGCCTTTTGAAGACTTAGAAGCAAAGGCCACTGGTGATACTTCCCTGACTTTCCACCCACTCTCCAACTGCTTTCTCCAGGTTAAACCCTTTGGAAATATGCATTTGTTTGTTTTTAAATATATGCATTTGTGTTTATGAGTATATGTGTATACACACATATGTATCTATGTATACAAAACACATGCATATATGTATATATGACAAGGGATAATATGTATATGGCAACCCATAGGAAATTGAATTTGTAGGATTTAAAGATAATTAAAAATAGTTTGTAAATCTTATGGAATTAAGACATAAGAAAAATTTCTTGTACATGAATCTTTTCTTTACCAGATGTAAGTTAACTCAAAGTCATCTATAGGTCTAAGAATAACATTTGTAGATAGAAGTGAATTATGGTCTTAAAGGCTTTGATCTAGCCCAGCCTTCATTAAGAATTATGTTAATGGCTATTCATAAAAGCAATAAAAAGGACTGCATACCATGTTAGGAAAATAATTGTAATATACATGCTAATAACCAAGTTCCTTCTAGCTATGCAATTTTCTAATAGAAAAATATGCTTCAAATCCTACATGGAAAGGGTAGAATACTAACTAACATACCCACTTCTTCTTTTGGATTGCCTAGTTCAGGATGTCTACCTAGAAAGAAATAATATTGCTGTTGGTCCACATGACTTCAAAGTGAATGTATTTGGCCAAAGAAGATGTTGAAGAATGAGCTATTTAACAACAGAGTAAAAGGACAGTCGAATGAGAGGAAAGAGTTCTGGGGTTGGATCCCAACTCTGCAGCTGAAATCACAAGACATGAAAATAACTTATGCCCTATGTCTCATTTACCACCATCTGTAAAGTATTCCTTCTTTTAGATCACTAGGATGTTTTAACAGTCAAAGTAAATAATAGAAGTGCAGGCAGCAGTTCCCAACATAGGAGGGGATTTGGGAAGGTAAAGATGAGAGGAATTAGCTTCTCATGGTTGGGATGGCACAAGATGGAAAAGGACCAAATAGCTAGTGGAAGGAGTCAATGAATGAAAACATAGGCACACTAAGAATTGGCATTTTGTAATATGAATAAATACATTTTGCACATAGGCTGCCATTTTTAATGTATGTAAGAGCCACTGAAATTTAAAAATATACAAATTCATTTGAATATGTTTTCCTTTTCAGAGGTTTTGTCCTCATTTATTTTCTTAATCACTGGATATTAATTGTGTGACTACTATCAGGTAGGGATTCCAAAATAGTTAAGGGACTTAAGCCTTTTCACTGAGAAAAACTATCTGCTATGAGTGTGGTTTTGTTATATTGATCTTTCATATTTATTACTTGAGAATAAATTGCTTTCTTGATTCTTCTCCCTTTCAAAAATGCTAAATTAAAGCTAACAAGCATTTTTAAATGACTATTCTATGGAAGACATTATGCTAATTGCTGGCATTACATCCCTGCTTAACATTAGAGTTTACATTCAACTGATTAGCACTATAATATCTATTTCATAATGACTCATTATGTTGATTGATTTTATAAAGTAACCTAGATTGAGATACATAAATACCTCTTTTAGAAGCTTTTCCTTACTGAAATTCAGTCAGGTCATGAAAAGGACAGAGCACTGAACTTCAAATTGGGAAGATTTGAATTTCCATCCTGTCTCACACACTAGTTGTAAGACCCTAGGCAAGTCACTTAACTTTTGCTTACTTCATTTTCCTCATCTGTAAACTTGAACTGGTGATAATGTCTACCTCCCAGAATTGTTCTGAGGATAAAATGAGATAATACTTGTAAAGATTTTTGCATACTCTAAAATAACATACAAATTCTAGCTATTATTATGGTTATTTTATAAAAAAACAATTTTCCATGCAAGCATACATTCATGAGATATATATTTTTATGAAATAATTTTCTGGAAAATTCACTTGATTACCCTTGTAGTTCAAAATAGCTAAAAAGTACATGGGGAAGGAGGTGGCACAATGAATAGAGGACCAGGTCTGGAGTGAGAAAGACTCAACTTTCTGAGTTCAAATCTAGGGGGAAGAGCCAAGATGGTGTCTAAATAGCATCATAAACTGAAACAGCTCAGAGAATCCTCTCAAACGAACCTTGAAATGGCTCCTCAAAATGACTGACATCATAGAACCCACAGGGGAGGGAATGAGTTGACTCTCCTGCTAAAAACCACGTGAAAGGTAGGCAAAGAGAGCCCATTTTCACAGGAAAATGGGGAACAGGAAGTAAAACTGTATAATGTGCAGGCCACCCAAGTTCAAAACCTCAGCACAAGAAAACTGTGAGACCTCAGGACCCTGCCTAAGCCAACAGCCTAGCACCTCACACCCACCCTTTGAAGTCCCAATCCCTGGCACCATCTCACAGGTAGGCCCTGAGGTCCAGAGCCCTTGGCCATTTCAAGCCTTCAGGGAAGCCCTTAGCCCCAGGAAAAAATAACTCATAGTGCTCTAAGTTCTATAAGCCATCAGCAGGGGAGACTGAATCAGCAGTTTTCATAACTCCCAACCCACAGACAAAAAAAAAAAGACTGGAAAATTGAACAAGCAGCAGAAGGAACACCTAACCAAAGAAAATTTCTATGGAAACAAAGATGGGCAGGACACAGACTCATAGTAGGGAACAGTGAAACTAAAAAGTCACATACAAAACTTCAAAGAAAAATGAGAATTTGCTTCAGGCACTTGTAGATTTCAGAAAGCGATTCAAAAATCAAATAAGAGAGGTGGAAAAAATGGGGAAAAGAAATGAAAGTAATACAAAAAAGAAATAGCTTGAAAAGCAAAATTCAAGGGGGCAGCTGGGTGGCTCAATGGCTTGAGAGCCAGGCCTAGAGACAGGAGGTCCTAGGTTCAAATCTGGCCTCAGACACTTCCCAGCTGTGTGACCCTGGGCAAGTCACTTAACCCCCATTGCTTAGCCCTTACCACTCTTCTGCCTCGGAGCTGGTTCCAAGACAGAAGGTAAGGGTTTAAAAAAAAATTAAAAAAAAAATTCATCAAGTGACAAAAAGAGACACAAAAAATGCAATGCAGAAAAGAGTTCCACAAAAAGTAGAATTAACCAATGTTAAGAATCAAAATTAATCTTGGAGACTTCATACTGAATTATAAATATTTATTAGTAAAGCGAAAGAAAGAGAAATAAGGTTTCCAACCTTTCTAACTTAAAGTAAATACTCATCTGAATTATTTCTGCTCCATCAGGTCTTAGTTTCCCTTTGGGCGCTGGTTCATTTCACAAATGGAAATCAGGGAATCTAGCTATGCACAAGATTAGGCCAGACAAATTAATGCCACTCAAGTAGCAGGCTTAAGTTCAGGAAAAGGTTGGAGCCCAAGAGATCTAGCTGTCAGATTCCTAACCCATCCGGACTTACCAGAAATGACTTACATAGATAAGTACCTGGAGCCAAAAGAATGACAGAGAAGTCATGACCAAGCTTTTCAAGCTTGATTTAAACCCTTCTCCAGGATACATAAATTCACCCATGGTTTCACCTCATTCCACATACGTCACATCTCCTGACTTCTGTGACTTGTCAGTCAGGAATTTCACCTGCTATGCTGACAAAAAACAAACAAACAAACAAACAAACAAACAAACAAAACATGACACTCTGTGATGACTACTTATTGTGGTGAGTCATCCAAGATTGGACTGGGTTGGAGGCCCCCAGATATTCAATTCACACACCAACTAGAAAAAGGTAAAAAAAAATTAATAAAGAAAAGAGTTTCATGAAAAGTAGAACTAACCAAATGGAAAAGGAGAATAAAAATTATGGAAGAAAACCATTCTTTAAAAATTAGAATTGGTCAAATAGAAGCTTGTAATTTCATGAGACATCAAGAAACAATAAAGCAAAATTTAAAAAACATTTAAGTACCTCATTAAAAAATTGAAAATATTGAAAGTAATAAAAAAGTGAAGGATAGGAGCCTAGTAGTACCAGATCTTAAACAGTACTATAAAGCAGTGATCATCAAAACAATATGATACTGGCTAAGAGACAGAAGAGTAGATCAGTAGAATAGACTAGGGGTAAATGACCTCAGCAAGCTAGTGTTCAAATAAACCTAAAGATCCCAACTTTGGGGACAAGAACTCATCATTTGACCAAAACTGCTGTGAAAATTGGAAAACAGTGTGGAAAAATTAAGTTTACATCAACATCTTACACCCTATACCAAGATAAATTCAAAATAGCTAAATGACTTAAATATAAAGAGTTAAATTATACATAATTAGGTGAACACATAATAGTACACCTGTCATATCTGTGGGAAAGGAAAGAATTTAAGACCAAGAAAAAGATAGAGAACATTTCAAAATGTAAAATGAATGACTCTGATTATATCAAATTTAAAAACAAAATCAATGCAGCCAAAGGAGGAAAGCAACAAACTAGGGGGAAATTTTTATAACAAAATTCTCTGACAAAGTTTTAATTTCACAAATATATAAGGAACTAAGTAAAATATGCAAAAAAGTCAAGCCATTCCCCAATAGACAAATGGTCAAGGGGCATTAATAGGCAGTTTTCACGTGAAGAAATCAAAACTATCAATAAGCACATAAAAAAGTGTTCTAAATCCCTCCTGAGTAGAGAAATGCAAATTAAACAAAACTGAGGTACCACCTCACACTTAGTAGAGTAGCCAATATGGCAGCAAAGGAAAGTGAGAAATGTTGGAGGGGATGTGGCAAAATTGAGGCACTAATATATTGCTGGCAGAGTTGTAAATTGGTCCAACCATTGTGGAGGGCAATTTGGAACTATGTGCAAAGGGCTTTAGAAGAATGCCTAACCTTTGATCCAGCCATATCACTGCTGGGTTTGTACCCCAAAGAGATAATAGGGGAAAATACTTATACAAAATATTTATAGCCACACTATTTGTGTTGGCAAAGAATTGGAAATTTAGAGGATGTCTATCAATTGGAGAATGGCTGAATAGATTGTGGTATCTGATGGTGATGGAATATTATTTTGCTGAAAGGAATGATGAACTGGACGATTTCTATGTGAACTGGAAAGACCTCCAGGAATTGATGCAGAGTAAAAGGAGCAGAATGAGGAGAACATTGTACACAGAGACTGATACATTATGGCACAGTCAAATGTAATAGACTTTTCTTCTAGTAGGAATGCAATGATCCAGGACAACACCAAGGAACTTATGAGAAAGAACGTTATCCACATCCAAAGAACTGTGGGAGTAGAAACTCAGAGGAAAAACATGACCAATCACATGGTTTGGTTGGGGTATGATTAAGGTTTTGATGTTAAAAAGATCACTCTTCTGCAAATAGGAATAAAATGGAAATAGGTTTTGAACAATGATATATGTATAACCCAGTCGAATTGCTTATCAGCTCTGGAAGGGATGAGGAAAAGGGGTGGGAAAATTCATAAATCATGTATCCATGGGAAAATATCCTAAATAAATAATTTTAAAAAACAATTTACCTCTAAAATAGATACAGGAGAGATAATCTGAGAATTACTGGACTTCCTGAAAGTCATGATAAAAAAAAAACCTAGACATCATTTTATAAGAAATTATCAGAGAAACCTCCCCTGATATCCTTGAAAAAAGGGCAAACTAGAAATTGAAAGATTCCACAGACCACCTGCAATAAATCTCCAAGTGACATTTCCCAGGAATATTAAAGCCAAGTTCAAGGGTTCCCAGGCCAAGGAGAAAATACTGCAAATAGCCAGAAAAAAAAATTCAAATATCATGGAGTTGCAGTCAGGATTACACAAGATCTGGCAGCTTCTACACTGAAAGACTGGAAGGCTTGGAACATGATATTCCATAAGGCAGGGGAACCAGGTTTACAGTCAATAATCAACTACCAATTCAGGGGGGAAATGATCATTTAATGAAATACAAAATTTCCAAACTTTCCTAAAGAAAATACCAGACCCAAACAGAAAATTTGATAGCTGAATATAAAATTCAATAGAAGCATAACAAGGTAAATATGAACGAGACGGAATTTAAGGACTCAATAAGGTATAATTGTTTACATACCTACATGGAATGATGATATTTGTAATTCTTAAAATTTTTATTATCATAGTATTTAGAAGAATTATATATAAAAAGAGGAGGTAGTAGTAAGCTATTTAGGATGATATGCCAAAAAATAAAGGGGTGAAAAAGAGGATTGCTCTGAGAGAAAAGAAAATAGAGAAGTAAAATGGGGTGAATTATATAACAGAAAGATGCATGGCAACTTGAGAGGGTGAAAAGACCCTAAAGAGAAGCAGGAATGGTATAAGAGGGATGGTGGTGGGAAGGGGAATTATATAAACTAAGGAGTGGGGGGATTATTCAAAGAAAAATGCTTGTGTAGAGAGGCAGATCAAAAGGAGAAATGGCAGAATAAAAAAGGGAAAACAAGATGGAAGGAAATACACAGATTGTAATCATACCTGTGAATGTAAATGGGATAAACTGACCCATAAAACAGAAATGGATAGCAGTCAATTAAAAAACTGGAATCCTACAATATGTTGTTAACAAGAAACTCTTTTGAGGCAGGTAGACACAGAATAAAATAAGGGGATGGAGCAGAATCTATTGGGTTTCAATTGAGATGAAGAAAAAAAACAGGAATAGCAATCATGATTTCAAACAAATCCAAAGCAAAAATAGATATGATTAAAAGAGAGAAAGAAGGTAATTATATACTGATAAAAGGTAGTATAGGCAATGAAGTAATATCAGTATTTAACAGATATGCACCAAATGGAATAACCTCCAAATTTTTAGAGAAACTGAGTTCAAATCTGGTCTCAGATACTTACTACCTGTGGAAAGAAAGAAAGAAAGAAAGAAAGAAAGAAAGAAAGAAAGAAAGAAAGAAAGAAAGAAAGAAAGAAAGAAAGAAAGAAAGAAAGAAAGAAAGAAAGAAAGAAAGAAAGAAAGAAAGAAAGAAAGAAAGAAAGAAAGAAAGAAAGAAAGAAAGGAAGAAGAAGGAAGGAAGGAAGGAAGGAAGGAAGGAAGGAAGGAAGGAAGGAAGGAAGGAAGGAAGGAAGGAAGGAAGGAAGGAAGGAAGGAAGGAAGGAAGGAAGGAAGGAAGGAAGGAAGGAAGGAAGGAAGGAAGGAAGGAAGGAGGAGGAAGGGAGGAAGGGAGGAAGGGAGGAAAAGAAACACCCTTTACCTTGAACAATAATTTGAAATGCACTCATCTGTGTGCAATTTATATTTCACATTTTTTTTTCCTTTTTCTATTGTGCTGGAAAAATCAACCCTAAATGTCCTTTTCAAAAGTACTATTTCAGACAGTCATTTATCAGGTGTACATTGTGTGGCTGGGTGGTGTTTAAAGATTCCATTTGCTATACGTTATCTGTGATCCTTACACTCAGCCTTCATTTGTCAGGGATTTAGATCTCAGCTGTGTTTAGTTTTGGGGGCTTGAGAACAAGTCGACCCATAGACAGACACCTAATCATATAATTTGTGCAGTGCAAAAGGTTTGACTGCCCTCTATCAACCTCTATGTAGACAGTTCCTTTGAATGTAATAATGAATGACAATATCAAAAACATAAATCTCGGCAAACTTCAAGGTTTCCTGGAAAACATGACTTTTTAACTTTAGGCTTATAGACATTTGGCACAATGTCAGAAACTCTTGGACTATTCATTTATCCACTACTAGCCAAAAATAACCAAAGTCTCGATGTGTCTGTTGATTTGTTTTGAAATCTGCTCAAAACTGTAAAGTTAGAGACCAGCAATTTAGAAATAAGTTCCATGCAATAGGAAAAGCCTTCTTCTTTATATTTCAGCATAGGGACCATAGAACAAAACAATGTCCCTCAGAGGACACATTTTCCCAATACAAATGGCGAATGATATATATAAGAGAATTAATACCAGAATGCAGACACTCAAGGAAGATGACTGGAAGAAAGCAGAAGGTTATATCATTTCACTTACCAAATTTCAATATCACTAACATTTAACTTTGATGGCTATAATTAAGCACTATAATAACTCACAAATTCATTATCTCATAGGTGATTTTTTAAGAATAAAGTAAAATTTATCATGGAGAAACATTAAATACATTAAGAATTCATGTTGTTTTCCCTCAAAATAAACAATGAATTAAAATGTAGAAAACAAATGCATCAAAATCAGGTAATTAATAATTTCTTTATATTTATTAACTCCACAAAAAAGGTCTTGCTAATAACCAAATTACATTTTGTAACATAAGATTTTATTTCTCAATATTAAGTACTGTGTTGCCTCCATTTGAAACAGTTTTTTGAAATCACATTCATTTCTAAAAATACACAATTAGCAATAATTATTATAGACAATATGAAATAGTGTGATAATCTCCAGTCAGTTGCTTTAGACAATCCACTGGGGAAGGGGAGGAACGATAACACTGCTATTTCTATTTTTTTTTTGTTTAAAATAGGAAAGTAATTAAGCTTTGATAATAATTAATATACATATTAGAATTGGCATCCCTACTCAGTTCATTTTTCAAATGGATATGCATAATATATAGCACACCCTAAAGAGGGATAGGAGATTCCACATTGAAGAGAGGTTGAAAATGGATCCCTCATTCATTCATTTCCTTTTAATATATTGAGACATATTACTATGCTATCTACATGCCCCTGGTTAATTGGATTTAGAAGTTATATGATCTATTTTTAACTAAGCATGAGCACTGGGATTAGACCTATTATTTCATGGATTTACAGAGCTCATGTTGACCCCTCTTCATTTGCACTTTTAGAGAGCTACCTAGAGGTAGCTGCAGGTAGCAACTGATAAGGAAGACCTCAGTTCAAATCTGGCCTTAGACACTTATTAACTATATGAACCTGGGAAAGTCACTTAACCTTGATTTCTTCATCTGTAAAATGGCAATAATAGAACATACTGGGGTTGTTATGAGCATTCAATGAGATAATAATTGTGAAGCACTTAGCAAAATGCCTCTCATATATAAATATTAGATATTATTATTAAAGGACTGAGGGGTTAAGTGATTGGCTCAGGATCATCTAGCTAGAAATGAGACTTGGACTAGGGCATCCTCCAATTTAGCTCTTTATCCATTACATTATACCTCTTTTTGCCCTCAAAAATGGGCAAGGGTCTTTACTAGATTCTGTGAGATACTTCAAACTGAATCAAACTGAAGACAATACTAACAAGGTGAGCAAAATGGCAAAGCTAACACTTCTACTCCTAGTAAGAGCTCTTTCTCATCTGTATTTTGAAAATAATGACAATCTAATTGATTCACAAGAAATTAGCCTTAAAGTTCAAAAGTAGCAGGAAAAATCTTTTTGAGATTTAGGTAATATCTGCTATTTTTAACAATGAGTCTCACCCAGGTAAATGATTTCTTAACACATTAACTAATAATATTATGAATCTACCACAATCAACAAAACACCTAAAATCCAGGATTTTATTTCCAAGAATCATGTGAGTATCATCTATAACATTTTTTATCTAAACCATTTAAAAACTTGGAAATGGAATTATCTAACTTGTTTAAAAATCTTTTAAACAAAATTTCAGGTGATATTTTTGGATCTTTTCCTTAGAAGAATAAAAAGGCCAGAACTGATTATATTGCAAGTAGAGCTGATTATCATCAAGGAAAATGGAAATTTAATAGCCAATTTCAACAAAAACCCTGAATAATTGGAATTTAGGATTAAAATTGAGCATCATAATTCATCAAGAATACTAGTATGCCACAGTAATGAATAAATAAACAACAGTTTGTTTTCAAGCCTTAACTTCTGGAAATTTGTGGGTCTGTTAGAATTGATCTTTGCATATTCACAGTCAATAAAGAGTATAATCAGATCTATCTCATTCATTGTTAATCAAAGAACATTACTAATTTAAATTTCGTGATTTATTTCACATGAAGCAATAATATACAAGTCTAAAACATAATAAAAAAGTTTGGAAGAGATTCTTAGGAATCTCATCTCAAAAGTGAATCTTTATTATTTTTTTGCATTTTGTGAATTGTTCAAACTTTAATTTTTCCTAATTACATGTAATGACAATTTAATAAATACAACTCTAAACATTATTTAAAATATTGTTTATTTCATCTAAATCTCTTCCTGTTAATATCTATTTCATACCTATTTTATTATACACGATGCCTTTGTATAAGGGTGTATTGTAGAGGTGTACTGTCAACAACTTGGGCAATGAAGTGGTACAATCCTTGGCCTAAAGAAAGGAAGACTTATCTTCCTGAGGTCAAGACTGGCCTCTGTGTAAGGTAATTTTTTATTCCCTTTGTGTATTTTAAGTTAATCAATCAAGAACTCAAAGTATCCCTACTTAACATTTAGTAAGTCACTAACGAAGAAAGTTCACACCCTAACAGACCACAAGCACAACCTTCCCTGGTTCACTCCCTGGGCAGTGCTAGGCAAGTTGAAAGGCTGTGATTGATTCCTGAGATGTGACAGGAGAGCTGAGGGGCTGAAAAAACTATATATATATATATATATATGTGGGAGGCTGAGAGAGATTCTCTCTCTTTTGATTATTAAGCCCTTTATGCTTGGAGCATTCTTTGGCTCTTCATTCTTGGTGGTATATTAATTAGAATCTATTATTATTAAATATAATACATAGAGTATTGAATATTAATTTTTAAAATTTACAGTAGCCTCTAGACTAGGAAACGTGAGCTCTGTTGGGATTCTTGGAGACCTTGGCCTTCTATGTGCTCAAAGTTCTGCTGGTTTTTCAGCATCTTTGGCTCTTCGGATTTTGGCTTCCTAATCTGGACTTTGGATTCTGGTGAGATTCCAATTCGGGTTTGCATTCACAGTCTGTAGGCACTAGGATTAGGATTGGGATATTTTTAGATAGGTAATATTTTCTATGTCCTTCCTATATTTCTGTAAGAGCAAAGGAATTGTAGAGGATTAAAGAGGTAGAGGGGATAAGGAAGGTTTTGTAACAAATGGAGGAGTTAAAGGGATAGATGGAATATGGTTGATGGTGAGGTAAAAGAAGAGAGATACCCCCTACTGATAGACTGTTTTTGAAAATGGGGTTCATGAGAAACGGGTCAAGTATAATAGCCTGAGGGGATATCTTCTCTATTGAATGATGTTGAAGACACCCCAGAGCAGGTAAGCATGGACCCCCCTGAGGGACAAGCCTCCCCCTGGACCAAGGTCACCTGGCAGGGGTCCAATAAGGACCATTTATGGTTGAATGGTGGTCCTTAGGTTCTGTTCCCTCTATGTTCCCCTGAAATGAGAGTCCTCTTATCTGACTGCAGGTTATTTAACTCAAGATGAATTTAATAACAAGTTTGGATAGGGAAGATATAAGGGAAGAGGGATTCCCTATACTTTTTCCCAGATTGTGTTTGAGTCTCTCTCTGCTTTTGAGATGAGGCCAGGCCTCTCAGGCTGGTGGAGGGTTTCTTTTATTTCTGTCTATGCTAATCTATGCTAGCTTTTTTAAGTTCAAAGTCTTAGCAGTAGAAAGCAAGAGGAAAGAAATGTTCTGACTTTCAGAACTGGTTGGGCCTGTCTCTTCAGGCTAGTGTCCCCTAAAGACCAGCCTTACAGTTAAAACCTCTCCCCTTTTGTTTGATGACACAATCACAGGAATCCAGAGAGAGCAAACAGTTGGTAAAAATCAGGAATAGAGGTACTTCTATCCAGAGACAGGGAGAGAGACCTCCTTCCAGATCAAGGTCTAAGAAAAAGAGACCTCAAGAGCAACTGTCACTTTCCCAGTCACCCATCCTCCCACCAATTGTCATTGTTTTCACTATCTTCACTCCAAGATTCCAACTGCTGTTTGTTCCACCTCAGTGACAGAAAGTCCAAAAGCCTGATTCAGTTTTCCTTTCCACAATTGTCCCTTTTTTTTGTTGTGACCTTCCCAAGGTCACTTATATTTATTATACTTATCAAGCTACTAAATCTACTTTCTAACTACTCCCCCAAAATAATAAACTTCCCTCAATTACTCAATCACTATTCTATGCTAACCTTATCTACTCTAAGGAATTCTTTGCAGGAAAGTTTTGGGTAAGGGTAGTTTTGGGGTTTTACAATAAATTCAGTACAATAAATATTTGAACAAAACCATTACAAGATATTTGAAATTTAATGCTAATACTACTTGCTCTTGCTGTTAAACTAATACAAACATTTTTCTTATTTTATTTATATATAATTATTTGCAAACTATTTTGTCTCTCTCTCTATATATATATATATTTCCATTAAACACAATTTTAGCATTAACTTTACAATAAAAATTAAAAGTTTACTATCTGTAAATGTAGCTTGTCTATTTCTAAGTATACCTAACTGTCTATGTTATGCTTAACTTAACTTACTCTTAATCTATTCCCTACTTATCATAACTATTCTCTAAATCCCTAGTCTAATCTATAACCTAACCTTATGTGCAATTTATATACATGCTATGCTACTTATTTACAGACCCTATAACTATGTTACTAACCTAATTATAGTATATACATTATTTACAGCGGTTATTTACATATAATACAATAATATACATTGTTCCCACATCCTGATGTCAGTCAAATAGAAATGTCTATTGACCTTTCTATTTACCTATGAACTTATGGAACTAACTATATACATATTTACACTTTGCATGAATGCAATTTCAGACCCTCATTTATTTACACAAGGTCTCCCAATATATGTCAATTGGTGATTTTGTGTTTTGTACCTAGTAGTGTGGTCTTGAATGGATACTTATCAAGTTTCTTCAGATTTCCACTTCTCATGTTGACTGATGGCTCTCTTCTTTCTTCCAAGTTATGTAGTGTTGCATGCTATTTCCCTAATATGTGAAATTATTTTTGTTTTATGCTTTTTGCCACACTCAGGCTTACATATAAGTCCCATTTTCTGTCTGTCCTCTTTTTGTATAAACAAATTTACAAAGTTCAAAATATTAGCTGTTCATTTCAGCTTTTTCTCTTTTTTTCTTCTCTCTAGCAGCTTTTCTTAATGCTTTTCCACTGGGATGCTTTAAAATCTTTTCCTCTTGGTTGGAAAGTCATATTCTTCTTGTTGCTATAGCATGCTTGACTGCTGGGATCTTGTCTCAAACATTGTGTGGCACTATTCTTTCTTTATGGTATACTTTTTGATGTTAATCAGTTTTTGTTTTCATCTCTTGTTTTCATTTCTCAGCACTATCTTTTGTGTAATTATCTTCTTCTATGTCTGTTACAGTGATGTTGGATTTTTCTGGTTTTCTACAGGAACAGTGGAACCATGAGTCTTTCCCTGCAATTTTTATAGCTGTTGGGGTAGTAAGTAATATTTTGTGTGGTCCAGTCCATTTTATGTCTATAGCCAATTTTCTATTGAAATTGTTTATGTATTCTTTTTCTCTTGATTTGATGTTGTGCCAATTGTAATCAAAGGGAACTGTTTGTTGATTCAAGCCCATTTTGTGCAACTCTGCTATTCTTGTTTGTAAAACTTGTATATACTTTGTTAATTAACAATCTCCTCCAATTATTGCAATGTAAGGTGTATTATAAGTCCTTCCTTGCCAAATTGTGTGTCTGTATAGCATCTCAAATGAAATGGAGAGATGTTTTTAAAACAGATTTAATTGCTCCTGTATTGATAAGGGCTGGGTAAATTTCATCACTCATTTTTATCATGACCCTTGGTTCTGTGTTCTCATTTTGTTGTCATACTTGGACCATAGGTGCTTGTATTTCTATTTTATTCATATCCCCATTTTGATCTTCAGATACAGACTTCTCTTGTTGCTTTGAACATTCATTTCGCAATCCATTATCAGTTTGTAATGGAATTGCATTAGCATGGAGACTTAAGGAATAGTGTAATAATGATTGTATTTGCTTTTTCTTGTGCAGTTGCTATTGGTAGGAATTCTTTGACATAAAGATTTAAGGTTGACTTTTCTATTATATCATTGGTATGTTCTTTTGTAATATCATCCCTGCTTTCAGTGTCATTGTCTCTAGGAGGCCTGCTAATTTGAATGTTCTCTGTTATTGCATTTTCCTCCCCCTTGGGCCATTCTGTTGTTGGCTTATGTGCTTCAATTAATTTAGTTGCAGTTTGTTTAGAATCTCTAGAACCCTCTACTATTTGTGTCTCATATGGTTCTGTTTTTGCTTTTGCTGTTACTATTTGTTCTGTACTTTCTATTTCTAAAGTATTTCCTTTCCACTAAGTTACTTTTGTCTTGTGCTGAGAAATGTTGCAATTCACTGTTGCTTGGATCTACTCTTTCATGTTCTTTGCTTTTTAAGTTATAATGTCCTAATAAGTTTAAAGTTTGTGTGTTACAGACTGTTGCCATATGTGTTCCTTCCCCTTTCTTCTTATCTTGTTCCATTGTTCCAAAAATTTCCTCTCTAATCTCTGTAATATCATTATTTAATTGGATTTCTTCTTCTATCTGCTCTTTAGTTTTATTTTTTCTTTTTGTACTCCCTAATTGTATGTCAATGCAATTTTCCTCCAAGTCTTTTCCCCATTTCCTTTCCCACTTTTCCTTTTCTCCCAACTGTCATTGTTGTCAGTATCTTCACTCCAGCATTCCAACTGCTGTTGGTTCCACCTCATTGGCAAAAAGGTCAAAAGCTTGATTCCATTTTCCTTTCCACATTTCCCACTTTAATATCTCTACCTTGCTGTAAATAAAGCTACTATCAGCCTATTGATTCATAGTTTAACTTTAATTTTTATAAATGGTGACCACAACAATTCTTTTTTTTAACCATTATTATCTTTGTCAAACCAAATTTGTAACTATTACATTTGGACGCCCAATTTTAATTATTACACCTCAGATGCTAGCTTTGTGACCCTAGGCAAGTTACTTAAGCTTGTTTGCCTCAGTTTCTGCATCTGTAAAATGGGCTGAAGAAAGTAATGGCAAATCACTCCTGTATCTTTGCCAAGAAAACTTGAACTGGGATCATAAAAAGTTAATTCCTTTACTTGGACATAATTAAAATGCTTGAACAATAACAAGCACTATCCACAAGGTTTAGAGGACATTGAAATAATGAATAGAGTATGGGACTTTGAACCAAGAAAACTTAGATCAAATCCAGACTCAGATACTTGACATCCATGTAACCCTGAGGAATTTGCTCAATCTTCCCAAGGCACAGTTTCTTGATCTGTAAGATAACAGTAAGTTTCTCTCTAACACCTACTCAATTATTATTTTGTTATAACCCTTACCTTCTGTCTTAGAATGTATACAAAGTATTGGTTCCAAGGCAGAAAAACAGTAAGGACTAAGCACTTATATTAGGTGACTTTCTCAAAGTCACACAGGTAGGAAATGTCTGAGGTCATATTTCAACCCAGGTCCTCCTTTCTCCAAGCCTAGATCTCTTTTCATTAAGCCACCTAGCTGCCCCATCCAGCAGGATTTTTTATGAGTCTCAATGTAAATAAAGCACTGAAAACTTTAAAGTTCAAGATAAATAATATTTTATCATTAATTTATAAACTAATATCTCAAAATTGTTATAAATTGCATTTATAATATAGTAATACATTACATTTTAAACTATATGTATTTACATTAAATATAGATATTATATTTATAGATTATATTTTTATAAATTAACTCTAAATAATTGTCGATGTATCCCAAAATTATTGTTTTTTAGTGAATCACAATTTGTTTCATTACATCGACCAAAGTACCTACTAAAATATGTTAAGTGTTTTTAAAGTTTAGAAAGCACATTTCATTTATTTTCAGTGTGGAAAAATAAACAAGCTTTACCAGCAAATCTTCATAACTCATCTTTGAACAATCCTCACTGTGGTTCCCAAATTGAAGATCTAGTTATAAACCAAGTCCCAGAATTCTGCACAAGTTCAGTTACTTGTTGGCATGCAAGTCAATTAATCAATCAACTGGAATGTATTAAATACCTTCTTTGTGCTAGCCAGTATTACAGACTTTGGAAAAACAAAGACAATAACTAAGCAATCCCTTCTCTTAAACAGATTACACTCCATAGGGGGAAACATGGTATACAAGTAAATAATGAACTCTTTACACAAAGTCTCATTATAAATGTAGAAAGGTTTAGATGAATAGTTCTAGAACCATGATTTAAGTGCAGGTACTGACCTAATCAGTTGCAGAATTCTTGTCTTTACTAAATTATTATTCAGGTTAATAAGTTGGGTGGCAAATGCCTCACAACAGTTCACATGATTAATATGAAAATTTATCTTTAACATTTCACTGAAATCACAGAATCAAACAATTTTAAAGATGGAAGAGACTTCAGCAAACATGTATCTATAGTCAATATTTGAAAACAATAATCTCTGAAACAATATAGCCAATGGCTGATATTTAATCTCTGCTTGAAAGTCTCTCCAATGAGAAAACGTTCCCTCCCTCCCAAGACAACTTATTCACCTTCGGTGTTGTTATTTTTGTTCAGTTGTCTAACACTCTGTGATCTTACTCATGGTGTTCTTGGGAAAAGATATTGAGTGGTTTTCCATTTTCTTTTCATTTTACCAATGAGGAAACTGAGGCAAATAATGTTAAGTGATTTGCTCAGGATCACACATCGTGTCATTCCTCTATATTGTTACAGATAAAAAGAGTGGTTGCCTTAAACTGTGACCGCAAAAATATGGTTTCAAGACAGTGTCTTGAGTTAAATCAAAAATAAGGTGGTCGCCATGGGAAAAATTCCCAAATATGAAATACCCAAGTCAGCTGGGTTTTATGGAGATTTAATTAATACAAATTAAGGAATTAAGGAAAGGGAGGGGGAGAGAGAGAGAGAGAGAGAGAGAGAGAGAGAGAGAGAGAGAGAGAGAGAGAGAGAGAGAGAGAGAGAGAGAGAGGAAATAATGGGAAAAGGGCCTAGGCCTGAGCCTTAAGAGAGACTAGTCAGTCTTTTATCACTCACCACAAGATTTTGTTCCAAGCAAGCTCTAGTGTTCAGAGAGACACTCCAGTTCAGCTCCTCAGCTTAACTAAGTTCAGCCACCAAGAGACTCCAATTCAGCTTCCTAAATTGAACTCCTGACCTCCAATTCAGCTCCAAAGCTGAACTAATTTTTAGAGCCCTCCAGCTCCTTCCTTTTAAAGAAAATTTTCTCCTATGTCACCTCCCCTAAATTTCTACATCTACCAATCACAGTAGATGTTTTCCAAAGGACTGACCATTCTTAATTCACACCTGAGTAGACTAAAACTTTTGTGTAATTCACACCTGAGTAGACTAATTTTGTCCTTTGCAAGTTGCCTGATTAATTTGATCTTCATAGGTACTTAGCACCCCTTTGTATTAGATCTAAAAATAGGCCTAGTTTAAGGGTTCTTGCTTCACTGTAAGTATGGGTTGGGGACTTTTCATTGTTTAATCAGGAGTTTACAACTTTATCTTCCCCTAAAGTATGCCTAAGTATGGGTGGAGTAATGTTAGAGTTCCCACATTCCTGACCAAAGTCCCTTCATTGTTTTAAAAATGGGGAATAGTCCTAACCAAATGTTCTAAGGTAGAGTCTGAGAATTTTTTAAGATTCACAAGTCTGAGAAATTTTAAGATTCACAATATGATGGTCATCTGCCATGTTACTCATAAATCTTTTCTTCAGGCTAAACATCTTCATGTTCTTCAACAAATACTCACATAAGGTAGACTCAAGACCCTTCATTATCCTGATTGCCTTCTTCTGGAAGTTCTCCAATTTTCCACTATCATCTTTAAATTGTGACACACAGAACACTCCAGAACTTTACTCTTTATGAACAAATAAAGAGGCAACATTGTCTCCTTTTTCCTGGAAACTGTGCCTCTCTGAAACTTCAAGCTCTAATGATTAGCTGACTTCTTGTACTGCTATATACGTATACGTTATCTCAGGGCAGCTAGTGGTGCAATAGAAAGAGTCCTGGAGACAATAAGACTCATCTTTATGAGTTCAAATCTGGCCTTAGATATTTATTAGCTGTGTGACTCTGAGCAAGTCACTTATCTAAGTTTTCCTCAGTTTTCTTATTTGTAAAATGAACTAGGGAAAGAAATAGTAAACAACTCCAGTATCTTTGGAGAGAAAGTCCTAAATGGAATCACAGAGAGTTGGACACTACTGAAATAAGTGAACAACAAATATAACACCTCAGGAATACACATGAGAAATATGGAGTATTAATGACTGTAAGTAATAAAGTCAGTCTCATTACTAGATCTTTAGGATAGTTAACATTATCTGAAATACACATATCTCAAGCAATTAACAATACAGAGGGCCAACTTCAAAATGAAGAATAGCCAATGCCTGATGACTAGTCACTATATTATATGCAAAAGGATGACATTTTTTCAAAGCTGCTAGTATTTTGCCTATTGGCCAGTTATGGTAAATTACACAAAGCAGAATTAATCAATAGGTGCATCCCAGCTCAGTAGATGGACAGGAAATGTGTATTTCTTAAGTACTTACTATGTGCCGGGCACTGTGTTAAGTGCTGGGTACATAAATATAATCAAAAAGAAAAATATTCCCTGCCCCTAAATATTATATTCTAGTGTATAAATACACAAAATGGAACTGAAAAATGTGAATTGTGAGAGAGGGACAAATGTACCTAGTGTTAGGACACAATTTGTTGTTATTGTTTTTTAAATTTTTATTTAGAATATTTTTCCATGGTTATATGATTCATGATTTTTCCCACCCCTCTTTTTCCTCCCCCCTCCCAAAGCCAAAAAGAAGTTCCACTGAATTATACATGTATCATTGTTCAAAACCTATTTCCATGTTATTCATATTTGCAGTAGAGTGATCTTTTAACATTAAAACCCCAATCACATCCCTGTTGCACTACATGGTCAAGAATATATTTTTCTAATGCATATCTGGTTCCACAGTTCTTTCTCCAGATATGGATAGTGTTCTTTCTCATAATTTACTCTGGAATGTCCTGAGTCATTGTATTGCTTATGGTAGAAAAGTCCATTACATTTGATTATGCCATAATATATCAGTCTCTGTGAACATTGTTCTCCTGGTTCTGCTCCTTTCACTCTGCATCACTTCCTGGAGGTTGTTCCAGTCTCCATGGAATTCCTCCAGTTCTTTATTCTTTTCAGCATAATAATATTCCATTACCAACATATATTATGATTTATTCAGCCATTCCCCAGTTGATGGACACCCCCCCATTTTCCAATTTTTTGCCACCACAAAGAGCATGGCTTTGAATATTATCATACAAACATTTTTCCTTATTATCACTTTGGGGTACAAACCCAGCAGTTATATGGCTGGATCAAAGGGCAGGCATTCATTTAAAGCCCTTTGCACATAATTCCAAATTGTCCTCCAAAATAGTTGGACCAATTCAAAAATCAATCAACAGTGTATTAGTGTCCCAGTTTTGCCACATCCTTTCCAACATTTCTTACTTTCCTTTGTTGCCATATTGTCCAATCTTCTAGGTGTGAGGTGATACCTCAGAGTTGTTGTTCTAATTTGCATTTCTCTGATAAGGAGGGATTTAGAACACTGTTTCATGTGCTTATTGATAGTTTTGCTTTAATCCTGTGAAAATTGCCTATTCATATACCTTGATCATTTGTCAGTTGAGGAATGACTTGATTTTTTGTAGATTTAACTTAGTTCCTTATTTGGGAAATTAAACCTTTGTCAGAAAGTTTTGTTATTAAAATGTTCTCCCAGTTTGTTGCTTTCCTTCTAATTTTGGTTGCATTGGTTTTGTTTGTACAAAACTTTTTTTTTTTAATTTGATATAATCAGTCATTCTTTTTACATTTTTGTAATGTTCTCTATCTCTTACTTGGTCTTAAATTCCTTCCTTTCCTACAGATCTGACAGGTATACTAATCTGTGTTCCCCTAATTTATGATTTAACTCTTTATATTTAAGTCATTTACCCATTTTGAATTTATCTTGGTATAAGGTTTAGAATGGTTTAAAAGGATCACCAAATTGTAATAATTCAAATTAAACTATGAGCCTGTTAGTAGCTTTATTTATAGCAAGGTAGAGATATTAAAGTGGGAAATATAGGAAGGAGGTAGAAAATATCACCTCCCTAAAAATACCCTAAATCCTAATCCTAGAGCCTTCAGACTGCGAATGAGAATCCAAATGCAAATCACACCAGAATCCAGAGTCCAGATCAGGAAGCCAAAATCCAAAGAGCCAAAGATGCTGAAAAAAAAAAAAGCCAAGAACCTTCAGTCCACACAAGGCCAAGGCCACCAAGAATCCCACCAGAGCTCATACTCTACCAAGATTCCCAGAATGAAGAGAGTGTCCCATGGAAGTGGAAAAAGAGAGAGAGAGAGAGAGAGAGAGAGAGAGAGAGAGAGAGAGAGAGAGAGAGAGAGAGAGAGAGAGAGAGAGAGAGAGAGTTCTCACCAAAAAGCCAAGGAGGAAGGAAGGAATCTTCTCCTTGGTCCTGCCTTTTATAGTCCTTTTTCCACATCACTTCCTATATCTCTCCCACTTCATGGGAACCAATCACAACCTCCCAATTTGCCTAGCACTGCCCAAGAAGGGGCAGTGGTTGTGGCCTTTAGGGGGGTATTAATTTTTTTTTTTAGTAAGTGACTTGTGAACTCTCTTACTTAGTAACTAAGTGTTAAGTAGGGGTACTTTTCGTTCTTGATTGATTAACTCAAAATAGACAAAAAGTAATAAAAATAAAATCCTTTCACAGGTGTAAGATGTTGATCTAAACCTAATTATCCCCAAACTGTTTTCAAATTTTCCCAGCAGTTTCTGTCAAATACTGAGTTTTTGTCACAAAAGCTGGAGTCTTTGGGTTTATCAAACACTAGCTTACTGAGATAAGAGGGTATGATGATATGATATATATATGCCATTGATATGCATACATATCATATATATCATTACATATCATCACATTTACATATATATCATTGTATAGCATCATATACATCATATTATCATAATCAGCTTACTTTCTGACACTCTTTCTGAGTAAATTCCTACTATTTCTCTACTACTGAGAGTAATTTTTGAGAATTTTAGAAATTCTCTTTCCACATAGACATATAAACATTTTGAACTTGATAAATCCATTAAATTTTCTCTTTCATATTTACCTTTATGGGTTTCTCTTGTGTCTTGTGTTTGGACTTCAAGTTTTTTGTTTAGGTCTGGATTATTCCTCAGGAATACTTGGAAATCTTCTATCTTATTGAATGACCATTTATCCCCTGAAAGAATATACTCAGTTTTGCTGGTTAGGTGACTCTGGCTTGTAAACCCAAATCTTTCACCTTTCTGAATATCATATTCCATACCTTCTGATCATTTAATGTAGAAGCCCTTGGTTCTGAGTGATACTGATTATACTTCCATGGTATTTGAATGTTTTCTTTCTGGCTCTTTGAAGTATTTTTTTCCTTGGCTTGATGGCTCTTGAATTTGGCTATTACATTTTCGGAAGTTCTGAACTGAGGATTTCTTTCTGGGGGCAATCTGTGAATTCTTTCAATTTCAATCTTATTTTCTTATTTAAGGATCCCTGGCAATTTTCTTTGATAATATATTATAATATGATATACAAGGTTTTTTCTTCATTATAGCTTTCAGGTAATCCAATAATTCTCAGATTGTCTCTCCTAGATCTGTTTTCTAAGTCAGAATTTTTTTCAATAAAATATTTGACGATTTCCTCTGTTTTTTCATTCCTTTTATTCTGCTTTATTGTTGCTTGATTTCTCATGAAATCATTAGTTTCTAGATAGTTCGTTCTGATTTTTATGACCTGGTTTTCCTCTGTCAGTTTCTGGTTCTTCTTTTTCAATTGGCCCATTTCTTTTTGTATCACTTTCGTTTTCCCTCATTTCCTCTACCTCTAAAAATTGGTTTTTGAAGTCTTTTTTTGAGCTCCTCCAGAATCTGTGTCCAATATATATTTTTCTTTTGGATTTTGGGTATGTTTACTTTGCTTGTTCTGTTCCCTTCTGTGTCTACACTTAGCTCTTTGTCTCCATAAAAAGTCTTTAGATTTAAGTACTTTTTTGATTTTTTCTCATTTTTCCTATCTAATTATAGTTAGACTCTGTTTTCTGGAGAGTTGGGGTACCCTCTTAAACTTCAATACTTCCTTGATATTATTTTTGACTTATTTTCTGGGTTTTTACTAGTTTACCCAATGGTCTGAGAACTGAAAGATCTGAAAGTCCCCTCTCACTGATGATTCAATTGACCCTTGAGATACTGATAGCTTAAAGACTTTCCTCAGGCTTGGGTGGAAGCTTTTGATCTCAGTCTGAACTTGATGATGCCAGGTGCTGATCAGATTCTAGCCCCGTTTTGTCTCAAGGTATTCTTCATTCAATTAGACATACCCTTGATTTCCCTGTCTTGGAGCTCCAACCTTAGTTTTATATGAAAAAGTCCTGGGCAGGCTTCCCCTGAGAACTGTGTCCTCACCCCAAGCCCAGACTGGGATTCCTGGCTTCACTCTGGATCATCCCCCTTCAGCCTAGATTTCTTTGGGCGTGGACTCCAGACTTCTCAACAGGTTTGCAATTTCAAGAGGTATTAGTTGGCTTGGATCACTAATTGCCTAGCAGAATCTCAGGGTCTGACTTAGCTTGAGCTTAAGTTTAGAACCTGTGAGAGCATATGTGTGAGGCAGTGGGGGATTGTGGTTTGCTCTTGACTTGCTCTTCACACACTACTATGCCTCCTGCTAGCTCTGCTCCCTTCTCACATTACTTCCCCATATGATCTCTGCCTACTTTTGTGTTTTTCTTTTTTGAAGTTTGTTTCCCTCTGTCTCTGTTGATTTTTTCACTCCTGTTTTCATTTTGTGGTGATATTTTACTCTTAGTCAGAGAGGATTTTTGTGGTGAAACAATGTACTGTTGCCCTGGTTATTCCTCCATCTTCTAAAACATGCTTTTAAAGCCAAGAAAATCAGTTACAAGACCAGGAGGAAAATGAAGGCCAGGCAGTTTTAGGATCCATCACAAAACAGAGGCTTCCAGAGGAATAAACCAACCAAAAAGAGGAGGTAGGTATTTTGAATGGATGTTCCAAGGAAAGAAGGCCCCAGGTACTGATAGAAGTTCTACTATGAGTTGGCAATAGAGCCATGATTTTAATATTAAGAGGTCAGAAACAGAACCAAATGGAAAAATTATCACATGATGTGGAGAAGAGAGGAATTACAAGACATGCAGCAAGACAAGAAGCTGGAGCTTGATCAGCTGTCAATCAAAGGAAAATTCCATTTGGAACATTACTGGGAAAAGCCATTTGGAGCCAAGCCAATAGTGACTGATTTTCTGGGACTTAGCTGAGGGCTTTTTTGGCTGATGGTGGTGACTTTGTCGAAGAAGTTGGGTTTATCTCTGGGACTTGGGATAATCAAGTTGAAGGTTACCTGGCTGGTTTGAAGGCAGAAGAAGGACAGTAGTCCATATCTCTCTCTCTCTCTGACTTGCTCTGTTTCATGCTAGTGACTGAATGGCCATTTTTCTCAATATCCTCCAACCTAAGACTCACTGTAGATAATAGGGAAACTTCCAACCCACTTACCTTCATTACCTTTCCTGTTTTTCCCAATAAACCTTTATTTGAGATAAAGAAGAGAAAGGAGTATTTCCTCTGAAACATCATAGTTTACCCTGAGTGACTTAGAAGGAGGCTGAAGAAGGGGGTAGGGGAAACTGAAGGGAAGAAGTAAGGAAGAAGGGATATTGGAAGAGGGAAGAAGGGAGGTGTAGAGAGAGGAGGCTAGGAAAAAGAAGATAACTACATGGTCCATTAGTTATCTAGTATCCATCAAATATACCCTCCAATATCATCTATTACAATTTGGCACCCCAGGCTGACTGAACTTCACAATCCTAAAAAAACAAACAGCAAGATATTCAAGCAAGTACTCTGTGGGTTAGTTGCTCTGGCAGCCATTATGGCTTACTGGATTTACAATATCCTGTATAGTAAAATGACCACCATGATTGTTGATTTGGTGGAATACCTGGGCAACACCATGATACTCATACTACAATGGCCATTCCAAAAAGAAATGGTCCTTTGGAACATTATAACTCAAGTTTGTATTATCTCCATGGCAGCCATACAGGCTCTGACCTATTTGAAGAACATCTATAGATTTGTAATCCCCCAAAAGGCAGCAAAGAAAATGGTGGTGGATACTAACTTGGAAAATGTTATTAAGAACATATTTGAGGAATTTATCAAGGCTAAAGGGCTAAACCAGATTAAGGACAAGAACCATGGCCAGACAGATAGTGTACCCAAAGAGAAAGGCAAAGAAAACAAAGGCTAATGCACAGGGAAATGACAGTGACAGGACACTAAGTCTGATAGTGAACCTGAAGAAACGTTTCCACTAAAGGATGTCACTAAATTATCAAGTACAGCTAATGTGTTACATGTGTTACATTCAAAGGTGCATAGACAGTTTACATCACAGGAGCTTGATTCCCTGAAAAAACAGGTTCCAAAATTTATTGATCAGCCCTTTAAGACTCAGAAAGAACTCAAACATGCTTTCCAAAACTTTGATCCAGATTCCAAGATGTGGAATTTCTCTTGTCTGAACTACTTAGCCCCCATGAGCATCGCCAATTTATTGAAAAGACTAGGTAAGAAAACAACCTGACTAGTTGGCCCACAGAGGAGCACAAGGGAAGACCTTGATTTTGCTAATCCCACCAGCATGACTTACTTAAGGAAATGTAAGGAAGACTTGCTCCAAGCTATTAAACTCTGTTGTTCAAAGCCTAATGCATGGGCAAAATTTGACAAACTCATGCAAAATAAAGGGGAACATCCAGCTTCATTTATAGATCATCTCTCTGAAATGGCTGAATCAATTATGGGTTTAGAGGCAAATACTGATGAGTATGAATCACATGAGAAGACATTTTTTGAATGAGTGCACTCCTCACTTGAAATTTTTTTTTAAACATTACTTCCCAAAGTATGATCCTGTGAGTCTGATCAAATTACGTGAAACCTCAATTTACCTTCATGAAAATCATTCAGAACAAAGTAAACAAATGCAGGATTTAAAGGAAAAATTAGAGGTGACAGAAAAATTTAAGAGACAAGGAAATTGAGGAAATCAAGAAACTAAATACTATTAGGAGATACAGTCAAAAGAGGGGGAAGATGAACATAAACATCAGACTGATGATAGAGTAAAATCTATAAATATTAGAAACATCATTGAATATCTGCAAGAAGAAACTAACCCCATACCATCAAGTTTACTAACTCGAAACAAAAATCTAAAGCTTAACAATGAGAAACAACCAGAAACTGATTTGGGAAATATAAAATCTGGTGACATAGGCTTCAATCAACACACAAAGCCAGAGTTAAGAACATCTGACACAAGTTTACATGGCACTGAACAAAATCCAAGGAATAACATAATGATTGGATTCAGTGAGTCAGAATCAGATACAGAATCAGAAGAAATACCAGATGGTGTAATAATAATGGACCAAGATGATTTAGAACAGATGCCTTATCAATTTTATAAGCTTTATGAAGAGGTAAATGAAGAAGGGGATGTGTGGGACACAAGTGAGAAAATTGAATACCTGGAACCAGTATAATCAAAACCTTACCAAGATTATGATGACGAGATGTTCTTTGGGCACAGAACAAGTTGTATACCATTAGAAGAACATTTACATGCTTTGGCACAGTTGAAAGAAGCTATTCTATCAACTCCAGCTTTGGGAATACTGGATTATAAGAAAGAATTTCACTTGTATGTCTATGAAGCAAAAGACATCACTTCTGGAATTCTAGCACAGTATTTTAGGTTAAATCTAAGGGCCATTGCATTTTATAGTTCTATCCTCGACTCAGTTGCACAAGGAATAGTGCATTGCCTCAGGAGCATAGTAGCTACAGCTCTAATGGTCAAGAAATCATATGATATGGTACTGGGAGGTAAATTTCATGTGTATTCTGCACACTGAATTGAAAAACTGTTATGGTCTCAGAATATGCATTCATTCACCAATGCAAGAATATCCCAGTATGAAGTCATTCTATTAGACAACAATAACATCACAATTCATAGATGTGTACCATTGAACCCAGTGACCATGATTCCTGATTTGCCAATGGGTGGAGAAGAATTACATGATCGTGGTCAAATAGTAGAACTCATGCACAAACCAAATGAACATCTTAAAGACACACCTCTTATGGATCCAGAAATAGTTATACACAGATGGGTCCTCCTATATGCGCAATGGGAGAAAATTCACAGGGGCAGCTGTAGTTGACAATGACAGAACACTTTGGCATGCATCATTGCCAAGTCATGTTAGCGCCCAAGGAGCTGAGCTCAAGGCTCTGCTCATGGCCTTAGAATTAGCTAAATGGAAAAGAGCTAATATTTTTCTGGACTCATATTATACTTTCTCCACTGTACATTGGTCATCATACATATGGAAAAACAGAAGAATTATTTTATGAATTATTTTTGAAAACTCTTGAATACTTAAAAATTAGTTGGAATTTATTCTGTTATGCCTACTTTTATTAAGAATTCATCAATATTCAGTAATGCTGGCACCATTTAATAAAGACCACTTATATGTGCTATTTCTCCTTATAGATAGTCTTACTTTTTCCTGCCCCCACACTTCAGACATAACAAATGTTTAATAAATACTTTTTTCATTCATCCATCCACCATTAGTTTTAAAATGACCATTTTATGAGTTGGAAATTTAGTATGTGAAAATTTAAAATAGTAGCAAACAGATGGAAGAAATATTTATCAAAGTGAAAACAAGAATACCCAAGTTCTTTTCTAGTTCATTTATTTATCTAAAATTTCATAGTTCTTATGTTATTGGATTATAATTTTTATTCTTTAGCAACCCCATATTCTCCACTGAAAATATTAGGAATATATTATTATTAATTCAGGAATTTTATTAGGGATCCATTAGGAAAATAATTGATAAATTAAATTGGGGATTGGGAATATTAAACAAAGTCTACAGAATTTTGCCCATGACTCTGCTGAAGGTGAATATATTTTGCTTTGTAAAAAGAAAATCATGAGGCCATTTACTGTGTATCTGCTTCCTTACGTGAAATGATAAGAATTATGAAAGGAACAAATCATAGTAGTCCTCATAAAATCCTCTTCCTGGAAAATGCACCCCTTCAAAGAAGGGCTGCTAATGAGTATTTGTTTCAGTGCTGGAGACAAGATAATGTTGACTGTGCAGAGCTGAGTTGACTGACTTAAGAATGGAAGGAGTCACACTTCTGATAAAGGACATTAAACCATATCTATTACAACATTTCATCTTCCTTAATAGCATAGAACTATTTTGGTGCATTTGTATGAATGTCAGCTGATGACCATGTTAGAAAATTCTGAATAAAGACCTTCCCTTAACATTTGACAGTAAGAATGTGTGATGAAGTTAACATATTTTCCATACAGCTCTCTGGAGAAGAAAACTATACATTTCACCCCCTTCTCTCCTCTGACACAACTGCCACCATGGTGCCAGTCCTTGTCACTTCACACCTGGACAACTATAATAACCCACTAGTTGGTCTCTCTACCTTGAGTTTCTCTCAACCCCAAACCATCCTCCAAACAGTTGTTAAATTGATTTCCCTAAAGCACATTTTTCAATCACATCACATGTACCACCTTCCTTCATTCAGACAACTCCAGTGGCTCTCTATTGCCTACAGGATCAAATAGAAAATTCTCTCTTTGGCTTTGGAAGCCTTGAAAAATGTGACTTCTTGTCTTTCTAGTATTATTACTTTTCACACACCCCTGCTCCTGTACTGTGAGACTCAGTGACACTGGCCACTTTTTACTGCTCCTCACATGGCACTCCATCTCCCCACTCAGATCATTTTCACTCACTTTCTCCCATGTCTGGAACATCTCCCTCTTCATCTCTACTCCTGGCTTCTTTCAAGATGAAGCCAAAATTGCACTCCTATAAAAAGTCACCTTTAGCTGCGCTCTTTGTGGTGGCCCAAAAAGCTGCGCTCTTTGTGGTGGCCCAAAACTGGAAAACGAGGGGATGCCCATCAATTGGGGAATGGCTGAACAAACTGTGGTATATGTTGGTGATGGAATACTATTGTGCTAAAAGGAATAATAAAGTGGAGGAATTCCATGGAGACTGGAACAACCTCCAGGAAGTGATGCAGAGCGAGAGGAGCAGAACCAGGAGAACATTGTACACAGAGACTAATACACTGTGGTATAATCGAACGTAATGGACTTCTCCATTAGTGGCGGTGTAATGTCCCTGAACAACTTTCAGGGATCCAGGAGAAAAAAAACACCATTCATAAGCAAAGGATAAACTATGGGAGTGGAAACACCGAGAAAAAGCAACTGCCTGAATACAGAGGTTGAGGGGACATGACAGAGGACAGACTTTAAATGAACACTCTAATGCAAATACTATCAACAAAGCAATGGGTTCAAATCAAGAAAACATCTAATGCCCAGTGGACTTACGCGTCGGCTATGGAGGGTGGGGGGGGAGGAAAAGAAAATGATCTATGTCTTTAACGAATAATGCTTGGAAATGATCAAATAAAATATATTTAAAAAAAAAATAAAAAAAATAAAAAAAAGTCACCTTTCACAATCATGTTAGTGCTGTCACTCTGTTGATTTTCTCTAATTTACTTTATGTACATATTTATATTATATATGTATACACATACATATATTAAATTCAATAGATATATTTATATATATAAACAAAAATATGTATGTATATTTATACATTGAGGTTTGAAGGTTTTAAACTCATCAGTAGGTTAGAAGAACATCTACCCTAATGATACGAAGACTTCCCCCAGTGGAATGGGTAGATGAGAATGATTTGTCCCAGTAGCCATGAAGGAGGCTGAAGTAAGTACTATGGAGTCCTTAGAGCTTGGTCAGATATCAAAGATGCCTAGGTCATCCACTGCATCCCAGTCTATTGCCAGTTGTCCAGACTTTTGTCTTGACACTGAGCTTTGATGACTCTGAAAGAATGAGGCTGAAGATTGTGCAATTCTGCCTCCTTTACATCCAGTTCACTCACAAGTCAAGACATAACCCCATGATGCCATTTATCCTCTTTGAAAATGACAAACAATAGTTATATATGTGTGTATGTTTGTACACATACCACAAATGGAGCCCAGAGTTGGACCCAGAACTGAAAAATAGGAAGAAAGTGCTTTTCACAAAGTAAATGCTAAACAAATACTTTATTCATTCATTCAGAATAGACTGTATTACTTTGGAAAATATCAGAGTACTTTTAATAATATCCTTGAAAGTTTCTTTCTGAAACAAAGACCAACATCTTTTTTAAGACAAATCTCTTTCTGATGTTGTAAAGATTCCTAGAAGTCATGAAATCTCTGAAGGATTGAAGTTAGAGGTCACTCAAAGGGCAGTTTAGCACTGCATGCACAGGCTGTAATAAGTGAAAAATGAGAAATTATGAAAGGGAAACAATGTAAAAGGTATCATCCAAAAAGTATGATTAAAAAGAATACAGGCTGGTCATGTGTAAAGAGCATCAAATGAGCAAATAATGAACCAGAAACAACCATATTCTTGGAATGGCAGAACTTGGGTAAGAACTCCACAACTCTGAATCACCTCCTTGTAGAGAACTTAGAGGAAGTCACTAAAGAAAGTTACATAGGATATGCAGCCAAACATTGGGATCTACATTGTTGGAAGGAATACCCATATTGAAGATGTGCTAGTAAAGTTTAACAACCAGATCTTCAAGGGGGAAAATGTATTTACAACACACTTTTAAGTTTAATATGAATTATTCATATTTTTCAAGTCTAGATAATCACCAAAACAATAAATCAGATCCTAACTTGTAGCTAACACTCACAATAAAAATTTAACAATAATCTCTCAAGACCCAATTAGAGTTAGCTGTAGGACATGCTTTAATCATAGTTCCACTGGAGAAATGTAATCGAGACATATTTAATGTAAAATGCAAATTTTGCTACAGAACGGTTTGAACAAATAAGTCTCAGCTAAGATTTTTCTTAAACTTGCTATCTTACAAAAACAAACACAGGTATAGTTTGAATGAGGCAGTTTATTATTCTAAGGCAGCATCATAGATCATCTTACGAGGGCAGTGGTGGCCATTTCAACTGGCTAAAAGCTATTTCCACCCTCACAAATAATCAAAAAGTAGAAGAGCTTTTGGCATCTGACCAAGGAAGTTGTGTGTCTCCCTGCTGACTTAGCAGTCAAATAGCACTTTTGAACTGTAAAAATATATGTATAATTATGCTTGTTATCTGACATATTTATGGGGTTGGCCCAGAAGAGGGGAAGAGCAGGTAGGCTTGGATTGGGAAAGAACTATGGAGGAGGCTTCCATAATTTCTCTCTCTGTTTTTCAAGGGAAACAGACAGAATATAAAATGTATAAGGAATGGGAAGACATGATAAGGTATATAAGGGAGAGAAACCATTTCCAAGATCCAAAAGCAAGGCCATATCTGTGTATTTCTTCAACTATGTCATAACTAACACATACTGACTTTTCATGCCTTAGCAAGTCAGATCAACACAGCCAGGGGTGGGGGTGCTTGAGGTTGTTGAGGCAATTTGTTAGATTTTCAGTATGAGCATTCACACCTCAGAAATCTACAAACACTACAAATCAGTACTTGTCTTCTTATTTGTTGAATCTGTATAGCCTTTTAAAATGATAAAGAAAATAATAATAATGCAGATTAAACTTAACAATGTCACACAGCCTGTCATTAAATATTTAACAGCATATTCCTGATTACAGCTCATCCTAAGGTACAGAGAAGCGGGACAAGCAAGATTGCCTTGCTTAGTAGAGAAGGATAATATATAGCACTTTAAAGTTTATATAGCCTTTACACATGTAATATTTGAAACATGACAAATCTATAAGGTAAAACATTGTCCTTACTTTGCAGATGAGGAAATTAAAAATCAGTCAGGTTATGGTCATATAGCAAGTAAATTTCAGTGTTCTTTTTTCTTTTTCTTTTTTTTTAAACCCTTTCCAGGGGCAGCTGGGTTGCTCAGTGGATTGAGAGTCATATTCAGAGACAGGAGGTCCTAGGTTCAAATCTGGCCTCAGACACTTCTTAGCTGTGTGACCCTGGGCATGATGGAAGGTAAGGATTTAAAAAAAAATTATTTTCTTCTGTCTTACAATTAATACCAATTCTAAGGCAGAAGAGTGATGAGGGCTAGGCAAGTAGGGTTAAGTGACTTGCCCAGGGTCACATAGCTAGGAAGTATCGGATGCTAAATTTGAACCCAGGACCTCCCATCTTGTAATGATGGAAGGAGAGAAATGGAGTGCAAACAGGAAACAGAGGATTTTGCAAAGAGAGAAGTGTGCTGGGCCTGACCACATGCATGTGTTCTGGAACATGGGGAATGGATAAAAGTGGACATCAGGAGTGACTGGGGGTCTCTTGGACTTCCTGTTGCTATTATGGTTTCCCTGATACCTGAACAACTCTGGTGTTCCTGTCTGAGGAAATCCATCATCCCTTGAGATCCCAAAGTGTTTCCTGCCTACTAAGAGAGCGTTCTCTGCTTCTCTGAAGATCTGTGCTAGAAAGCCAGTATACCTATCTGTGGTAGGAAGGCCATCTTAGGCCTAATCCTGAAAGGGTTGAACCCTATTATAAAGGGTTCACCCTAAAGCTCCTCTGAAAGACTGTAAATCTTAACAAAAGTTGTCTGGGAGGATTAATAGCATCAGATAATCAGATATCCAGGAATTTTAGATAGACAGAGTAGGAGTTTAAGGAGCTTGGAAGAAAATAGAAGAAATCCCCAAGTGAGAATTGTAGAGGTGAGGATTTAGCTAGAACCCTTAGTAGGGTATCCTAATTCCTTAATCCTCCCTTCCATTTTACCTTGGTTCAAAAATAAACCCTGTCCTGTTTTGAAATCTGTCTGAGAGTCTGATCAGTGCACTGGCCCTGTGAGAAGGCTCATAGGTTCCCTTCCCTGTGGGGTACCAAGGGGTCAACTAAACCTTATTACCTCACCATTAACAACATCAACCATCCAGGACATTCATCTATTTCAGTCTCCACATCTGGCTGTCTAGTCACTGAGCCACATAGGTGCCCTTATGCTATTAAAAAATAGTAGAATTTCAGGATTAGAAGAGACCTCAAAGACCATCTTGCCAAACCCATACTTGATGAATTGACAATTCTTGTCCTACAAATAACCATCAAGTTTTTGCTTGATGATCTCTAGAAAAAGGGAACTAGCTCTATATCCCAAGGCAGTCCACTCCATGTCCTTACAGTTAGGACTTTGAGAAAGTAAGGAAGTTTTTCCTTCAAGCTTAAATTTGCCCCTTCGTTAATTTCCCACACTTTTCCTACTTCTCCTCTTTGAGCCCCAGAAAAGTGAATGTTTCTTCTATTCCCTCAAAGCACATAGGGATCCTTAGCTAAGTACTTTCTTCTTTGGGGTACACGTCTCCAGTTCCTTCAAACAACCTTTATATGGCATGAGTATGAGGTCCTTCACCATCCTTGTTGCTGTCCTCCTAATGTTGTCTGACATCTTTCACCAAATTGGACCCAAGAACTGAACATCATTTCTGATATGGTCTGACCAGGTCTGATCACTAGAGTGATGCAATTACCTTTATCCTCCTAGATAGAATGCCACTCTTAAAATAATTCTAAAATTATAGCCGTTCTGAAGGGAGATACTTCATCATACTATTGGCAATATTGAGCTTGCTATCTAATAAAATTCCTAGGTTTTTTCTAGAGAACTAGTCTCTTCCATCCTA
This sequence comes from Monodelphis domestica, assembly GCF_027887165.1. Taxonomy (NCBI): domain Eukaryota; kingdom Metazoa; phylum Chordata; class Mammalia; order Didelphimorphia; family Didelphidae; genus Monodelphis; species Monodelphis domestica. Next base: position 408,178,452 of record NC_077228.1, read on the forward strand.
TACTTGATTCTTTTGACATCAAGTAGAAGGCTTCATTTAGCTCTATCAAGTTCCTTTGTATTTAATTAAACTATTTTCTAGTCTGTCAAGATATTTCCCTGTGTGTTGCCAACTTTACATCAGCTATAAATTTGATAAATTTGCCATAGGTACCTTTATCCACATCATTGACAAGCAAACTTCCTTGAGATGCTCCACCAGTGGCTTATTTCCTAACCCTAAAGCCATTAAGGTGAGGCCATTCAAAGGAATAAAAATCTGCCTATTCCTACTAACATCAAAGCTACATCTCTTTTCTCAATGTAACAGTAGCTATTCCACAAAAATATAGAAAGTCTCCCTTGGTCAAACATTTTGCTAGCATCTAGGGAAATAATACCAAATGATATTATATGATCATGATACTATGATCTCTGCTTCCTTTTCTTATTCATTAACCATACACATTCATATTATATCTGAGAATTTTTCAGAAATCAAAATCAAGCTCACTAGACTTTAGTTTGTAAAATCCATTCATTTCCTTTTTCTGAGAATCATTCCAATATTTTCTCTTTTCCAGTACTTTAGCAGCTCTTCCATTCCCCATATTTCCAGGACCACTCACAGAGGCAGCCAGGTTAGCACCAGGGATGAAGTGCCAAACAGTCTGACCACAAATACTTCCCCACTGTGTGACTCTGAGAACAGTCATTTGGGGCAATATGTCCAATTGTCTTGTCCTTACTGTTCTGCCTTAAAATGGATACTTATTTTTGATTATAAGGCCAAAGATACGGGTTCTTAAAAAATCACTGATAATGGCTTAGTGACCACATGTCTTCAGTTGTTTCTTCAAATTGTCTATAATTCTTAGGTGGGTTCTGTCTACTAGAAACTTGTTTCTGGTCATCAATTAAAGTACTCTTTTCTCTTTTACCTCATTGGATTCACATTTAACATTCATTAATGATAAATATCATTATTCATTTTTATTGATTTAACCATAATACTTAATGAAAGTCTATATTATAGGTAGTACTCCCCTAAATAAGATGAAGACCTCTAAAATTTAAGATGAATATCATACTTATTCTTCTTTAAATTACTTTGTATTTATTTACTTGTATATATGTGGTATATTCTCATATGGAATATATGCTACTAGGGGGCATGGTTTTTTCCACTTTGTTTCCCAAGTACCAGGCATATAGTAGGTGTTTAACAATTGTTTGTTAAATTGAATTGAATGGGATAATAGGAAAGGTACCATATACAGATAGATAGATATATATGGGAAAACGGAGGGAAAGACTTGATCTCCTGAGCAACTAAATCTATAGCATAGCAAGATGAAAATAGACTTTCCTATATGTAATTAAATTTTAAATAACTGTAAAACTAAATTATGTTATAATCATAAATTATTAATATTAATAATCAATTATTACCTAATAGATGGATATAAAAATGAAAGACTTACAAAAGTGTGTGTAACTATGAATATAAATTGAGAGATGTGGTAGTCAAAAAACTCATTATTTTATCATTGAGGAGAATATCTCTTGTGGAAAATACTGATGCAAACCAGAAATTCATCTGTAGCTTAGAGTCTAACAATAGTTTCCTAGAGCACTTATAGGTAAATTGACTTGTCCATGATCTCATAGCTGGCATGTATCAAGAGACAAGTCTTGTTTGAACTCCTGTCTTCATGATTCTGAGACTCTTTCTACCATGAATAAAAATTATCAGAAGCATTAGTAGTAAAAAGGCAGGGATTATTCAGATCTTCATATAATAGAATTCCTATTCATATCACCTTCTATTTCTGGATTTACTCATGCAAATGAAATAAGTGGCTAATGCCTAACTTTTACTGGCCTAACAATTTATGAATTTGGCTACTCAAATCCATATCATATATAAAGTAACCAAACTGGAATAACAAGCCACTGATATTAATAAATATACCCAATGAAAAAATTAATTGACTCAAATATCATTTGAGTAATGCGGATTTCATGTTTATGACTAGGACACTATGCCAAAACCTTATCATTCTTACTGCTTGTTCATCATCATTGAAGATTGTTTCTTTTAACAAAGGATAGAGACCCCCTTCTTTTTCTTTGGTATCCAGTTTATATTAGTGTCTTGTCTTGTCATCACTCAAGTCAGGCTTTGCTTACCATGTTTAATTCCTTTGATCTTCATAAGCCACTGAATTATTTTTGTTTCTCTCCTCCAAGCTCTGATTTAGGTTTTCTGATTCAGGTTTCAAAGGTACCCCAAACTAACTAGAATATTCCAAGTGTTGTCTCTTAAAATAGGAACTCTCAACTTTTCTTTGCAATTGTAGAACTTTAACATAATCTGCTTAATTTGGGGACCTTGGTACTCTGTCTAAAAATTCTGTGTGAAATATAATTCTTTTCAAAATGAACTGATATTAAATCATTTTGACAATTGAATGGTAATGAAAATCACCTAGAAAGGTCATAAATATAACTTAAGAGAGAAATTAGTCTATCAAAATATATTTATTATCACCTACTAGGGCTAGTTTAGGGTTCTCTTTGAATATATAATTATTCTAGCTAATCATCAGTTTGATCAACAGTCAATAAGCATTAATTAAACATTTACTATATGCCAGTCATTGAGCTAAGCTTGGGAATATAAGAAAAGGCAAAAATATGGTTCTTTCTTTCAAGGAGCCTACATTCGAATGGAGTACAAAGCAGAAAAAGCCCTGAGAGTGTAAGATGACCAAAGATTTAATTCATGTTCCACTATTAATTGTGAGACCATATAGGAAATCATATCATATGCTCCTAGATGTTCCAAATTTAGAGTACTGGAAGGAAACTGAAATATATTTTCTTAATTCCCTCATTTTCTACATGAAAAAAAATTGAGACCCAGAGTCTATTTTATGCTAAAGGCAAAAGGGAGCTTCTTGAAGAGGGAAGAGATATGGTTGGACCTGTGTTAGGAATATCAATTTATCAACTGTGTCAGGGATAGATTAGAGAGTGGGGAAGCCAGAGGCAGGAAGACTAATTAGACATTTATTACTATATGTCCAGTGAGAGGTGATAAAGTCCTAAATTAGAATTGTGAATGGTGTCAGTAGAGGAAAAAAAGGATGAATCTGAGAGCGATTGTTGGGTGAATCAGTAAGATATGGCATCTGACAGCATATAAGTAGAAGGGACAAGGAATCAGCTTCAGCTTTCAGGTTCTCCATGTGGGTGACTGGAAGGATAATGACATCCTCAATAGAAACAAAAACTTTTAGAAAAATGGAAGGGAGAATTAAAGGAAAATATAATGAATTCTGCTTTGGACATATTGAGTTTAAGATTGGTTGTTTGTCTTTTGTTTTGAATAAGACTGATGACATCATGGGGTGATGCTTTGACTTTTGTATGAACTGTGTTTAAGTGAGGCAAGGTTGCACAAAGTCATCATCCTCACTCTCTCTTCCAGAATCATCAAAGTCTAGAGATAAGACAAAAGTCAGGACAACTAATGATGACCTGCAATGCAGTGGATGGCCTTGGCATCTTTTATATCTGACCAATCTCTATGTGCTCAGCAGCACTTGCTTGAGTCACCTTCATGGCTATTGGAACAACTGGAACAACTTGTTTTCATCTGCCCATTGCATTAGGGAAGTCTCCACATGCTTCAGATAGACATTCAACCTAACTCAGGAATTGGTTTGAGATCTGTCAGTTACATTCAATTTGGCTTAAGGTCTGCAAAGACCTTGTGGAACAAAGATATACCCAATCAGACTCTTAGTTGAAAGATTTCTTAATCATATTACTTTGTGGGAGTACAAAACAAAACAGCTCCTTCCCCTAGAGTATTTGCATTTTAATATAAGCAACAACACAGACAACTAGATAATCTGAAAGAGGAAGGTACTAATAGCTGAAGTGACCTATTAAGTCTTCTTTCAGAAGGAGAGATTTGAACAGTCTGACCAAAAGTCAAAAATACTAAGAGGCAGAGGTGATGGAGAAGGGTATTCCAGGTCGAGGGGACAGTCAATTCAAAGGCAGGGAAAAAATGATTTTTGACAAAAAAAATTGAAAAAAATATTTTAACTTATTAAATTTGCTGATTAGCTTTGAAGTAGATTTTACATTAGCCTTTTTCCTGGCTAATTAAGCATTTTTATCAAATAATTATGAAAACCATCACTCATACTAATTGTTCATGTTAGATAGCACCCTAACATTTGCTAAATCTTTTCTCTTGTAGCACTTCTGTGGAGTCAGCATGCAACTGCCATTTTCTTCACTTTATAAATGAAAAATTTACTTTGAAATGACTAGGTTTCTTGCCTAAAGTGACATAGTAAGTCTTCTAATCTATAACTATTATTCTACTATAATTCTCTCCAATCATAAAAGAAATAAACATGGCATTGTCCTTGAGTTTCCTATATGGAATAGCAAGGCAATATCATGCATAACCCTCTTTCCATGGCACAGGTCACCCTAAATAATTGTTCCCTTTTTTAGCATTTTCTCAATTTCTGTCCTTTTTTCCTTAGTAAAGAGAACATAATGTAACAATAACATCACCTTTAAAATATTTTTTTTCTTTTTAAAAATGTTTTTATTTATTTTTCTTTATTCAAGTACTTTTCCATGGTTACATGATTCATGTTCTCTCCCTCTCCTCTTCCCTCCCACCTCCCAGAGCCAACAAGCAATTCCACTGGGTTATACATGTATTATCACTCAATACCTATTTCCATATTATTCATTTTTGTAATAATCTCTTTAAAAACAACACATCCAATAAAATCTTATAAACAAGTGAAAAATCAAATTTTTTCCTTCTGCATTTTTATTCCCACAGTTCTTTCTCTTGATGCACACAGCATTCTTTCTCATAAGTCCCTTGGGATGATCTTGGAACATTGCATTGCTAGCAGTAGCAAAGTTGATTACATAGGATTGTCCCACAATGTTTTAGTCTCTGTGGACAATGTTCTCCTGGTTCTGCTCATTTCACTCCATATCAGTTCATGAAAGTTTTTCCAGCTCATATGGAAATCAAGCAGTTTATCATTCTAAAAGTACAATTTAAAAAACAAATCAATTACCAAGCACTTATGTATGTATGTGCTAGTCACTGTAACTAGAAGCTCAAGATGCAAAGACAAAAAGAAAAAGAAGAAAAGAAAAGGAACAGTAGTCTCAAGGAACTTAAATTTCATTGGAGTCAAAATATGTAAATATAAAATTTTATACAGAATAAATACATAAGGAATAAATACAAAATGAAAATGAGGTAGCTAAAACACAAGACAATCGCAAATTTGGAAGGAAAGGGAAAGGCATCTGGTTGAAGGTGGTCCTGAAATTTTGCCTTGAAAAAAGTGAAGGATTCTAAGAGCCAGAGGTATAGAAGTATTGATTGTCTTCTGGGTTTTGGAGACAGGTAATATGATAGTGAAGAGATGGTAAATGGAGTCATTCCACACTTATAAAGGTTAGTGTGGAGAATAGAAAGAAAACCAGTTGGTTAGTGTTTGGAAAGAAATAATATATGATAATACTGGAAAGAGACAAGAGACAGGTTGAAAAAAGCCCAAAAAAGCAAGGTAGGAGTTTACATTTTATCTAGATAAAGCCAGCCTCTGAAATTTCACTAAAAGAAATGGTCAGCTCTGCATTTCAATAAAATCATTTTGGCCACTATTTGGAAAATGAATTGGAAAGAGGAGACTTCAAGTAGTGAGATCCAGGAAACCTCAGTACAACAATGCAATTTCTCTAATTTCTTTGCCCTTAAAATGGTCAAATAATGTTAGTAGTTATATTTGTATCTTTTTCCTTAATGAACAATGTGGAATGCCATTCAGAGACTAATTTCCTAACTCTAAATTATGCAGATTAATTTTTTCCTATGCAAGAATTTAATATTTAAACCATTGTATGAATTTGGTTAATTTTTTGCTTCTTATTCATTAACAGATTGATTTTCCCTAAAGTTTCCTTTCACTCACCAATTTTCTCACCAATTTTCCTAACAAAATTCTCTTATAGTCTCCAACTGCTCTTAAAATATGAATTCAATGTGCTCTTGATTGTCCTTATCTTTTTTGTACTATAAAATTGTTTGACTCTTTCCCTCTCCTCCATTTCCAGAAGATTTTCTTTTGAGTCTGTCCTTCATGAAACCATTAGATAATACTGACTGTTTGCATTCTTCCTTTCCAGAGGAATTGCTGTTTTTAACAAAACCTAGGATTTTCCTGGCTTCTTAAGCATGCTATAATTTTAATACTTCCTGCCAAAGGGCAATATGAATTGTGTGTGTGTGTGTACAATGTGCTAATCTATAGACTCCTCTGAAATGAAATTCCCATGCTAGCAATAAAAAATATCTTTTACTTAAGTTACCTTCAGTAATAATTCTTTTACAGGAAAATAAAGAAATATCTCAATGTGGGCAAAATTATGAATTCTTTTCCATTGTTAGCTATTTCAGCCATCAAAGCTGCTTTTCTTAAGTAGATCAAATTTTATTTCTTCCCCAGGAAAACTTTTTTTAAAAAAGGTTAAAATGTAATGATTTTTAAGAAAAAAATCCTAAAAATCAATTTTAGGTGGTGAGAATTTACTTTCAAAGCTAGTTGATTCTGAAGTCTCTCTAGTTTCTCGGCTAACAGGTTGACCTTTTAAGCTAATGGTGTTTTAATATACCAGCTAACTCTCTACTGCTATGCATAGCTCTAAGGAATTAGATATAGTGAAAATCATTTCATCGGAGAATACAACAATATGAGTAATCATATTTTCATAATAGAATATTTTAATAAATAACATACATGGATGTTTAGGGAGATTTTTATAGAAAAGATTAGAATTTATCATTTAATTGAAAAAGCACATCAATGTCATAATCCCTCAGTATCCTTGTAATGTATGTTATTTTCACTATTAGCAAAACATAAAAATTAGGTCATATTAGGTTATTTATATTAGGCCAATAGAATGATCCTTTCTCATCAAACCAGGTCAAATATGTTAAATATATGTGTGTGGTTTTATTATTCTATTTTTGGTAGCATGTCTCTTATCATTTTTAAGTTCTTGGAAACTAGAAGTCTTGCTTTCTCTGGCTTTTATAAACCTCTCCCGTGACTGGTAGAGCAAATATGACTATAGTGTGAAGCAGTTATGATAGAGGAACAAGAGTAGGAACCTGGGTATCAGATGACCTGGGTTTGAGTGAGTTCCAGCTCTGCAACATGCTTGTGACTTCTGCAAATCACTTAACCTCTATAAGCTTCAATTTCCTGATCTGTAAAATGGGGATTAAAAATACTATGTTTACATAATAAATATGGTTCATGTTCAACACTGATTAGTGTATTTGGCTGATACAAATTCTTCATGTGGGGAGGATGACAAGAGTTGCTTAAACATGGAATGGTAATATGTCGTGACTATGAAGCTTACATAGACTTTCAGTAAGGGGAAGGTCCTTGGTCCTTCTCAGATCACCCACTGGCCCTATAAAAAAAGAGGCGCAGATGCTTTACCTGCCTTCGCATTTACTCTTTTGTTTTAGCTTAAAGGAAAGCAGTGTCCTTATGTCCAAGCATCAGTCTTTGTTTTTATCTATCTTCAGCCCTCTCAGCATTGATACCCCAGAGTAAGCTTCTGGAGTGACCTTCCACACCAAGTCCAAGGGAAGTGGATGAGGACATCTGAAGTCATGACACCTCCGAACATGAACTTGGTGGGACTGAAGTTTCATAGGAACTGTCCTGAATGAATCTACTCTCCATAGGTGGTATGAGGGAAAGCCAGAGCCCAGGTACTAGGGGTAAATGTCCATCCTTTTGGACTTGTTATATTTTGGAAATAAATATCCCTTTGTAAATGTCAATAAATGTTAAATGTGTATCAAGGAGTCTGTCATATATACTTTGCAGGGAGGCAAAAATAGTCACATCTCTCATGCCTTCCTCCCCCTCTCTTCTCCAAAAGAGACTTTAATTCCTGCCAGGAGGAGAAGGAAGAGATTGCGACCGGTAAGACTGTCCTCTGCTTTCCCCAGAGAGAGGAGGTAAGGAACTAGAATTACATCTATCTGCTTCATTAAATATTAGTTATGGGGATATAATATTTAGGCTCAAACTAAACTCCCTATTGATATTTCTTAAAGAAGGAGAGTTCCTGAACTTTTGTATCCAAGAGTTTCCTACCAAATACAATGAATAGGAATCGCAAATAGCAAAAGATGCATTTATCCAAATATATAGGAAAATAGAAATCATAGAAAGTATACATATGAGAATATATAGCAGAGAATACAGAGTAAAGGAGCTCTCCTGATGGAAGTGAAGTCACAACTCAACCAAGAGGATGCCTCAGATCTCATCCACAGGGAAAATCGGCCAAGGGTTCTAGTGTAGCAAGCGAGAGACTGCCACTTCCTTTCAGATCAGCTTCTCCCCCTCTTAATCCATTTTCATTGACTAGAAGAAGGATTGACATCACCCATTCTCTCAAATCTGGAAGCCAGATGATCCTGAAAAGACTGAAGAGACTAGATTTGTCTTCTCTCCTGTGGTCCCACAGCAGTGGGGTATTGATCAATAGCAGAGTCCCAGACCAATAAATACTGGAATTGGGGCTCAGATTCACAAATGGGCAGTTGTCTTGGATATGGTGGCTCAGGTGACAAATGGTTGAGGATAGGGGGTGCTGTTTGGTTACTGGCACCTAACAATGGGGAGAATACAGTCAGTAGTATGGACTCCAGCCAATAGCATTAGAGAGGAGACACATATAAACCACCTTAGGGGTGCATTGGAACCCTGAGGGGCAAGAGGTTTCCTGACTGTGTAAGTGTGTCAAGGCATACCCTCTTTAGTGAGTGCTTATCTCCTAAGGTTGTACTAAAGACTGAACTAGAAAAATGTGACTAAAACCCTTCATAAGATAAAAAGTGTTCTTTGTTGTTGTCATTCAATTGTTTTTTTTTAGTTTTAAACATTATTTTATTTGGTCATTTCCAAACATTATTCACTGGAAACAAAGATCATTTTCTTTTCCTCCCCGCCCCCCCTCCCACCACCTTTCCCTCTCCCATAGCCGACGCATGATTCCACTGGGTATCACATGTGTTCTTGATTCGAACCTATTTCCCTGTTGTTGGTATTTGCATTAGAGTGTTCGTTTAGAGTCTCTCCTCAGTCATATCCCCTCAACCCCTGTAGTCAAGCACTTGCTTTTCCTCGGCGTTTTTACTCCCACAGTTTATCTTCTGCTTGTGGATAGTGTTTTTTAGATCCCTGCAGATTGTTCAGGGACATTGCATTGCCACTAATGGAGAAGTCCATTACATTTGATTATACCACAGTGTATCAGTCTCTGTGTACAATGTTTTCCTGGTTCTGCTCCTTTCGCTCTGCATCACTTCTTGGAGGTTGATCTAGTCTCCATGGAATGCCTCCACTTTATTATTCTTTTGAGCACAATAGTATTCCATCACCAACATATACCACAGTTTGCTCAGCCATTCCTCAATTGATGGGCATCCCCTCGTTTTTCAATTGTTTTTCAATTGTATCTAACTCTCTGTGGTTCCATTTAGGGTTTGCTTCATAGAGCTACTGGATTGGTTTGTTATTTCCTTTTCCAGCTCATTTTACATATGAGGAAACTGAGGTGAGTAGGCATAAATGACTTGAGCAGGTTCACACAGCAAGTGTCTAAGGACAGATTTGAACTCAGGAAGATGAGTCTTCCTAACTCTAGGCCCAGTATTCTATCCACTGTGCCACCTAATTACCCTGAAATATTTTGGCTGTGGCTGCTAGGTCCCACATTTAACTTTAATTAGTGGTTTAATGTTATTTGTTGTTCAATCCCATCCAACTCTTGATAACCTCATACCATCTATGGGGTTTTCTTGACAAAGGTACTAGAGTGGTGTGCTGTTTTTTCTTCTAGTGGATTAAGGGCAAATAGAGGTTAAGTGACTTACCCAGGGTAACACAGCTAGTGTCTGAATTCAGATTTGAACTCAGGTCTTCCTAACTCCAGGGCCAGTACACTATCTACTGAAGTATCTATTTGCCCCTAGTCCTTTATAGTGACTACTCAATAAATGTTAAAAGTTGAATTATAGTCATTCATTCATACATTATGAAGAATCAGTATTTTCCTATGGAAAGTATGACCCTCTGGATAATTTCCCCCTCAGTAAAACTGACATAGAAAAACTTCTAGTCCTTGTCTTCTCTGCAGGAAACAGTTCTCCAGAATTCTAATCTCAAATGTTCCTTATGACAAAATGCCTAAGTGGTCTGTGATTCATTTAACCCAGCATCAAAGAGGGCAGAAGTTAGGAATAAGAAAGGTCAAATGATTTGCCCAGGGTCATACATCCAACAAGTCTGAAGCAGTATTTAAAACTAGGTCTTCTTTGCTATAATTCTATTACAAAACAATTCACCAAACTTTAAAGAAAAATAAATGTAAACATTTTAAAATGTTCAAATGTCAATAATCCCAAGCAAAGTAAGAAATGGATCCAGAAAGATGAAATGTGTCCTTAATGCCATCTAGTTAGTGCTATCAGCACTGCTGGGGATTTTCCATTCTGTGAAATAGGTCAGATAAGTCTATGGCATAACTCTGGAAGGAAACAAAATGGAAATATTTGTCTACTCTAAAAAGCAACACTTCCTTGTAAGGAAATTAAACATTGCAAAAGGAGTTTAACAGCCATTTAACAGAGTTTTGAGGTCTTAAAAATCACTTATTTAAAAGATTTTGTTTACTGTTTGGATTTTTTCTCTCTGGTTTTAACGTCATAAAATACTGCATGAATCAATAAGGAGTATATGCATTTGTGTGTGTGTGTGTGTGTGTGTGTGTATGAGTGTATTTAATTTCATGTCTACTGTCCATAAAGTTTTGTTTGTAAAATCCATTGCTCATATCTACTTAACTTTTATCAGTGACAAAAATAGTTCCTGCATTTTTTTTAACTCGAGTAAATGATTTTGTAAAAAAAAATATATATATATATATTAAAAGAGAAATAATCCAGGGAAATACTATGTTATTTGGTGTGGGGGAGGAGGGGAAATCTATCCCCAAAATATTCCTCATTATTTAATTCTCCTGTTAGTACTTCATGTTTTTAGGTTAAATTATCTTCTCACCCCACATTCTAAATGCCCAGGGAAATCCAATAGATCAATTTACATCAACTAGATGAGTTGTTTTGTTTTGTTTTGTTTTTTCCCCAGAAAACTCTTTCCTCCAGTCTAGGGAAGCCTCAGGGTAGTATGAGAGCCCTAAGCTTCAGAAAGGGAAGGAAGTATGAGGAAAAGAAAGGCAAAGGGCACCAAAGATGAAGCTGGCCTACTTCATGCTTTTTTCCAAAGCCCTGCCCCTTCTCACCCAAATTAGCTCTCATAAAACCAACAGCTGAATTAGGTCAAACATCATCTTAATCAAAGGTTTTCAAATTAACCTTCTATATGAATTCAATTTTCCATTCTGTACTACACATACAAAATTAGTAAGTCTAGACAAATTTCCAAAATAAAATTTGGAACCCTAGAAAGTGACAATTTTTATCTGGAGCAATTTTTAGTGACTTTGAACAAGTCACTTAATCTGAATGCCTCAGTTTTCTCATATGTAAAATAAGAATAATAATAGCACTCATTTCAAAGAATTGATGTGAAGATGATGAGACAATATTTGTAGAAATTATTTGCAAACAATAAATTACTATATAAATGCTAGTTTTATTACTAATATAATTAATATAATCAATTGATATCATATATTTAATTTATAATGTTACATATAAATGGGAAACAATTCACTAATGTTAATTAGCATTAATAATGCATTATTTGGGGAAAATTGATCAAGAAGCATTTAAGAAGAAATAATCTCACTCTCAGGAAACTTATATTCAATTAGGAAAAATGGCATGTACATTTATAACTCTATATACACAAAATGAATATGCATAATAATACAAGTTAAATAATTGAGATTCTGTTTCTTCACAGATCATCTGATAGATGCATAGAATACATTGGTACAAACAAAGAGATGGCAGAGGGGCAGTTTATATGTGGTGCTGGGGAAGGGAATGGGGGAAGCTACAACTACAGTTTGAGAAAGATTGTTAGTTTTTCCCCAAAAAATTAATTTTAAAAAAATTAATTTAAAAAATATGAACTTAGAAAATATTATGTGGAATGAACATTTCTACATACATCGCAAAAAATAAGGCAAAAGCTATATAAAAAACAGCCAAACTATTATTTAGAGCTTATAAATTCAACATGCATCTCTCAAAACTGTCCTACCTGGCTTTCTAAAATGAGTAAATGAATAGATAGAGATAGATAGATAGATAGATAGATAGATAGATAGATAGATAGATAGATAGATAGATAGATAGATAGATAGATGGATGGATGGATGGATAGATGAGTGGAGGAAAAGAAGAAGGGAGGTATTGTGTTACAGAGCATAAAACTTGGTAGTATATTAAACAGGTTCAAATCTTACTTCTGATAGTCACCAGCTCTCTGGCCTTGAGTAAGTCATTTAACATTCCTCAACTTTAGTTTCTTCACCTCTAAAATAAGAATAATTATATATAGAACACCTATTTCGCAGGATGTTGTGAGGCAGAAAAGAGAAACTAGATATGAAAAAGATGGGAAAAAATAAATTGTCCAAATACTATAAGGAAAAATCTTTAAAATCCTTGTGAAAAGGGGCTTTAACAAAATGATCCATGGCTTTACCATGTATAGTTTTGATTTGAGGAATGGGTTTCAAGGGAGCTTCAAAAAGGCCTTTCACCCAGATAATTTATAGTCATTACCCATTAGAGCGATTCAGAGTTTAACACTCTAATGAAGTCTTAACTCTCCCATAGGACTGACCTAAAGAAGGGGCTTTCTGTAGCCTGTGTCCTACTACAGTGCTTGGGAGGTTTCTCTTGGGATGTGTACAGTGAAATAAATACCACCCAAGCCGTCCTGCATTGTAAAGATGAGGAAAGGCTAAAGAAGGGAGGGATGTGAAACAAGATCTGTTATTTTGTAATTAACAGCAGGTCAGGGGGCCTTGTTTGCTTGGAGGATCAGAATTTAAACATATTCTACTGAGCATGAGCCATCTTAGTACAGTGTTGAGGAATTGCTGGTTAGACGGGATTAAACCTAAATAAGAACATAAAAAATAGCTGGGTTTTGTTTTTTAACAAAAATTGGACTTAACTATATGTTATGGAAACTTATGGACTAACTTCTTCCATCCAAATTCTGATGATTAAAATATCAGGTAAAAACATTTCCAATGGATAGAATAGAAAATTATAATTACAACTCTGGCAGAGACCCTGCTAGAACCACATTTTGATCATCTTTAACTTCCAAACTCCTTTTAAAAATAACTTTTTATAAGAAAATGCATGTGGCAATCAAAGCTTTGGGATCATATGATTTAAAGCTGAAAGGGACTGTGGGGGAAATTTAGTCCCATTCCCTAATTGCATGGATGAAGAGACTCTGGATCAGAGAAATGAAGGTATGATATAAGTTATATAGTAAGTAATGAGTCCAGAATTCAAATCTCACTCCACTGATTAGGAATCTATTGTTATTTCTTCTGGCCAAGCCATAATTGGGAGTATTTTTATGCCTGAATCAAGGAGATAAAAGATGGTCAATGTGATAGGGCAAGAGATGGAATCTCACCTGGGTTATGGTATTGCCCATATAAAGAGACATTATCTATATAAGTTTTCTGTGCAAGTGAAAGACTAACTGCTGCTGGGGAACTTTATTAACCAGAGTAATATGGCAGTTAAAACTGCCAAAGGAGGACAGTCATCATCAATGATTTAGCTGAGGCTGGGAAAAGAACTCACCTGAGATGTGGCCACCTGGAAGAAAGAAATATACCCCCAACTTGGTTCTATTGGCATTCTCTATATTTTAGCACTGGAACAAAGACAAGTTTTGCATCCCCTGATTATAATTCCACCTCTGGACTATGCTGATAAGAATCTATAAAATGGATCTTCTTTCTTTATTATTCAGCAGAGTATATCCCTAAACTATATGGGCTATAGACCTTTTCAACTCATTTTTATCATTGAATGAGATATAAAGAATAGGAAAAACGAGGGATGGAATTGTTCATTTAATCTCAGGTAATAGATCTACAAAAGGGCTTTGAAATACCAATTCCAACCTTTTATCAATTCATGAAGATGTTTTCTTTTAAAACTTTTTAGTTTCATTATTATAATATACATAGAGGTTAGTGGATATGGATACTATTGAAATAAAAGTAATTTACCATTTTGATTGATCTCTTTGCCAGAAGAAATAGAAAGAACTATCCCATTTAAAATAGCTACAGACAGAATAAAATACCTGGTACTATACCTGCCAAAGCAAACCCAAGAAATATATAAAAATAATTATAAAACACTTTTTTACACAAATAGAATCTGATTCAAATAGAGCACATTTTTATTGTTCATAGATGGGCAAAGATAATATAATTAAAATGACTATCCTACCTAATCCACTTTTTCAATGCCATTCCAATTAAATTATCAAAAAAAATTTTACTGAACCAGAAAAAAAATTCATTCAGAAAAAACAAAACCTCAAGACTAATAAAGGAATTAATGAAAAAATGTGAAGGAAGGAAATCTAGCAATACCTGATTTTAAACTCTATTACAAATCATTAATTATCAAGACTATCTGGTACCAGCTAAGAAACAGAAAGATCAGTGGGAAAGAATAGACATATAATAAATAGTAGTAAAAGATTATACCTTGTACTTGACAAAAATAAATATAGATTCAAGTTTTAGGGATAAGAACTCCCTATTTGGCAAAAATTGCTGGAGTAATTGAAAAGGAGTGGGCAGAAATTAGATTTAGACCAGTGTCACATGCCATTCACTAAGATAAAATCAAAATGGATATATGACCCAGAAATAAAATGAAATATCATAAGAAAGTAGGGAACACATTCGCCTATTAGATTGATATATGAGAGGAATTTTAATAAACAAGAGATGGAGAACATTATAGGATACAAAATGAATAATTTGGTTATATAAATTTTAAAATTCCTGTACAAATAAAACTAATGTAACTAATATGAAAAGGAAAACAGAACATTGGGGAAGGAGGAATTTTATAGACAGTTTCCAAGATAGAGGTTTCATATGTAAACTATATAGAAAACTTTGTCAAATTTGTAAGACTAAGTCACTCTTATTGAAAAATTGATAAATTTATTGATAAATGGGCAAGAGAAATGAATAGTTTTGGGATGAAGAAATCAAGGCCATATAGAGATATATGGAAAAACTCTAAATCACTACTGATCAGAGAAATGTAAATCAAAACAATTCAAATGTCATCTAACATCTATCAGATTGGCTAAAATGAAAAAAAGGGAAAAATGATAAATGTTGGAGAAAGGTATGGAAAAACAGGGACACTAATACAATGTTGGTGGACCTGTAAGCTGAACCAGCCATTTTGGAAAGCAATCTGAAATTATGTTGAGAGAATTATAAAACTGATTATACCTTTAGACTCAGCAATGGTATTTCTGATTCTGTTTCCCAAGAAAATAAGGGGAAAAGGAAAGGAGTCTATATGTTCTAAGATATTTTTAGCATCTCTATGGTAGCAAAGATTTGAAAATTAAGGGGTGTCCATCAATTGGGAATGGCTGGACAAATTGTGATTTAATATTGTGTTGGAATACTACTACACCATAAGCAAATGATGAGCAAGTTAATTAAAAAAAAAACTTGGAAAGAACTACGTGAAGTAATGAAGAGTGAAATGAGTGGGAACCAAGAGAACATTATGTACTGCTACAGAATTGGTATTTGACAAATAACTTATGAATGTCAACCTCCAGAAAAGGAACTAAAAAATTGAAACACAAAATACAGAATCTATACATATTTTTTTGTGTGGGGATAGGGGATATATGGTGGGGATGGGGAAGGAGGAACAGAGATACCTGAGAATCTGTTAAAGAAATAGGTACCTTTTTAAAAGAAAAGAGAAGCATATTAGGAGGATATTATAATTAACTTCAAATAGATGAAGGAATATTATTTGAAATAATGAATGAAAAATTCTTCTTCTGATATGCCATGGGATCTCACTTTAGTAAACATATTTCATATCTTTGGAAGTTTTAACAGCTACTGTCTGACCTCAATTGTGTCACTTAATCTTATGTCTCGATTTCCTCATCTGTAAAGATAGTGATAGTTGTACTACCTATTTAACATGTTTGTTGTGTTACTCAAGTGAGATCATGAGCATGAGAGCAAAAGTGTTCACACAACATAAAGTATTGATAAAACATTATTTCATGGATTATAGGTGTCTCAATGATTGATACTGGCAAAGATTTTATCAATAATAGTCTTCTTTATCATTTGTTTTCAATATGATTTCATCATTTCCTGTTACTTTATCTGCAAAGACAATTTTTTTAATAATAAGAAAAAAATAGTTGTTGAGGCCAGAGCAGTATGAAGTGACAAATTCCTCTTCTTTGGCTGGTGCTATTGACAAATGATGAGTGAATAAACACAAAATACTTATCTTTCTTTTTAAAACTCTGCCCTTCATCTGCTTATGAGACATTTTTCCCTTCTTCTCATATATATCACTCTTGAAACAAACAGAGGTCTACAGACCTAGGCCCTAATAAGAATTAGAAAGAAGAACTATGGGGAATAGCATTGTGCACTCAGTATCTTCAGTGAGTTCACAGGGAAGCTAACCATGTTTGCCAATAGGTACTTTTGCTTTCTTGGTTGAAGTATACATAGAAATGATCTGTCCATTTCCCCTAAATTGCTCAAGCAATCCACTTCCACAAAGGAAAAAAAAATTCTAGTGAAAACTTAGTCAAAGCAGTAATTGAACTAAATTCACACTTTGATGTCAGGGGCCATTTTTTACTGAATTTACTGATTAATTCAGTTAAACAAGTTAATATTTATAGATATATCATTGTGATAAACCTTGAACCATTTATTTTTTCATTTGAAATATTCTCTGAAGCACACCCACCCTATGCCAACATCCACTGAGTTGACTTGAGGAATCTAATTGATAATGGAATCCTTGCTGTCTGAAGCACACCAAACCAATCATCTATTGTATTTTGTCAACTTTACTGGTAACACATGGTTTGAATTAGAGAGCTTATTAAAACTTTCACTTCATTCAGGTTAATCTCTATGGTATAATGCATGGAGACATTTTATTTTACTTACCCAAACCATCATTGGTTTATTGATCATTCATTATTCCTTATTATTAGAGGAGAATTGAGCCCAAAAAGATATCAAGGCTTTTTTTTCCCCTTGAGTTCTCAAATTACATTATTTATTTGATCAGATTATTAAATACAAAATTGTAGCAATAACAATCCATTTCATTTCCATTATTGTATTGCATTCACACAGCAATCACTTTTCAACTTTATTCTAAATAGTTTCCATTGTACAACAAAAGTTTGCATTAGAAATATCTGCATGGATATATAAATATCATTGCAACTGATTATATTTACCAAAGGAAACATCTGAATGATTTTTTTCTTTTTCCCCTTTAACTTTGATTCCATTATTTGTACTTGCCTGGATTGCATGTTTCTTTTTAAATTCCATTCTCTAAAAGTTCCACTTTAACCTTAGAGCCTGAGTCTGATCCCACAATTGTGTTGTCATTACTTCCTATCCATGTATTCCAAGACTCATCAGGCATTAGTATTGAAAGCTCTTCATGATCAGGTCCCTTCCAACCTTTCCATTCTTCTTTTTTGCTTCACTTTCTCCCTCTGTACTCAAGGATCCAGTGACTCTAGCATACTTGCTATTCCTGGCATATGACATTCCTCCAGGTTCTGTACCTTTTGTACTGGCTGCCTCTGGAGTAGAATTCTTTCCCTCCTGAACTCTGACTTAGCATCCCTGGTTTCCTTCAAGACTTAGTTCAAACATTATGCTTTCAAGAAATCTTTCCAGTCCACAGATGCCAAAACCTTCTTGTCTGTGATTACCTTCTATATAAGGTATAAAGATCTTGTATACATCTATTTATTTACATGTCTTCTCTTCCATTCAAACTTAAATGCCTTGAGGGCAGAAACTCTTTTGGCATTTCTTTATATCATTTGTACTTTGCTGGTGGAGTGACCAGGTACTCTTTTTGTCAGAAGCCAACCTTTACTACTTTTCAATTCAATTTGATAGGTATTAATGAAGCACCTTCTATGTGCTAAGTACTGTGCTAAATACTGGGAAATCAAAAAGAGAAAAAGGCAGTCCCTGCCTTCAAGGAGCTTACAATCTAATGAGGGAACCAAAACACAAAAGGAAGCTAGAAAGCACAGTCACCAGTGAGATGCCTAGTGCAGAAGTATCTTCTCTGGAAGGTTCTTCTTATTCCATGGAGTTGATACCAAGCAACTGCCTCAGTTGCCCTCTAGTTCACACCAATAGAAAAACTAAAGAATAAATATAGGAGTGACATCCAAAATCTTTTAGATGTTTTTAAAATGTTGACACAAATCTTTCTTTGCCTTGTTGAGTTCAAGATCTTCCTTCTTACACCTAAGATACACAGATGAATTATACATCTTCAGGTTATTCTGGAACATAATTTGAAATAAAAATTTCCAATATAGCTTTCCCTTCATTATCTTCCATCTTTTATAGACAAAAAATTTGCATGATGACATAGACATTGAGATCAGGCAGCCATAGATGACTTCCAAAGGCACACCAATCTCACAACCAGTTGTGATTTCTACTGGAAAGTGCTACAACTTTCCCAAGCCTCCATAGGAAAAGGGACTTTCTTCCATCCCAATCCCCTTCCTCTGCTTCTTCAAGCACTCACCAACCTCCTAGATGTTTTTAAAGGATAAATGCTACAAGGGAAATACATAATGTGATGGGATAACAGTGAGGGGATACAACAACAAATAAAAGATCTATTAAAGCACATGTTTGGACAAAAATAAATAGAATAAATATTTTATGTTTACTTAGTGTAAATATCCTGTGGAAGGATCATCTTCCACAGCATCCTACACTGATGTCTCTTCATGATATGGAAGAAACTTGAGATTCTTCAAGACTATGTCAGCAGAGTGCAAACTTGGGCAAGTTCCCCCATGCTGCAAATGCTTTTAGTCTGGTTCTAGCAAGAGAGTGCTATCTAGGGACCCACCTCACTAGATGCAGAAAGACTCCTCAGTAGTAGACTGACTGCTGGCTAATTAATTTTTTTGGTCACACTGGGAAATAGGGAAACAACAGCATATCCTAAGAATCATGCAATATTTAGATCATTCATAAATTTTAATATGACTAGTTTTACCCTCAACCTGGGATCCTTATCCAGTGATCCAGAAATGGATATGATGCTTGAAGGAGCAGAATCCTATAATTCCCTTTAGCACACTCCTGATTACAAACAGAATAAAAGGGAAAAGACTTGCAAAAATTATCATAACAAACTATTTTCTCTCTCCAGGACAATGGAATCACTCTACTTGGACCTTAACATTGAAGTGTCATATGTGTATAGAGAATAAAAATGGAAAAAGTAGTCAGGTGTGACAAAGTGTTTATAGAGGCCAACAAAACTGGAGGGGACATAATTTAAGAATAGCATAAAAGAAATATAAAAGAAGATATCAATGGTATGGAAAATGTTACAGATGTTGTTAATACTAAAAGAGACTAAGGTATTATCTATACATATAGTCCTACTCTTCTATCTGTCCAAAATCTTTATAAAAATCATCTACTCATGAATCAAAACTATCCATGATTGAGGGGATTAGTAGGAAATAAGCAAGATTTAACAAGCATTATTTAACAATAAACCACTTCTTTCCCATCACAGTTAAAAATAAGATGCAAAGAATGTAAGACCTCCTTGTGTTTAATATGAATGTTCATTGAATATGAAAATTTGATTCAGTAGAGCAAAATCATTTTAAAAGCATTTTTACATGATATTCCTCTGCACATATCAAAAACATTCAAGATTTCTTAAAAGATATCCTATACAAAAAAATCCTATTTAATGACCCTCTGGTCACAAACAAAGCAAAGAATAAAACAAGAAGATTATATTTGCCAAAGGTGTCTACCACTACAATAGATGAGATCTAGCACAGAGTCCAAGTCAAAGAGGGATTTCCTATAGATGATAAAATCCTAGAGATGATCCTATTTGCAGATTATATTATGAATTGCATGAAGCCCTAGAACATTTTGAAACCTTCTGGGAGAGACTTGTAATCACAAGTGATTTTTGGACTGAGAAGACCAAATGGATGAAGACTGTTTCCTGAATTACAATATGCTTTAGGATGAACACCCTATAAAGTTTATCTTTCAATGTGCATTTCCAGGAAAGACAGTATAGATGAACAACAAATTAGGCCTAAAATTAAATAGGCAGAGGAGAGACAACAGTATTCCCTTCAGAAAATTGCAAAATGTTTTTAATGACTGAATTTCCCATGCAAACAAAAGTCCATCTTAAAAATATCAACATTCTGCCACTGTTGACATATTATAGTGAAACATGAAATATAATAGCTTCTAAAGAATTAAAAATTAGTATTATCCACAGACAGACTGCAACAAATAAGCAAAGCATGGCTCTTGGAAAAGCAGGAATAAAAGATGTCCTCAAAGAATTATATGATATATCAGAAGAGAGGTTGGGCCAATTACATGATAAGGGCAAGGAATGACCAGTGAGAGATCAGAGTGCTCCAACTGTACCTTCTTAATATCAAAAGAAAACTAGAAAGTCTTCTGTCATGTTGGGTGAACTGCCCTGCGAGGAATTTTTAGGAAGACATGGACAAGATTGTTGTTTGGATAGCTATGAATGGATTGCAACTTGAATCACTAGAGAAAACAGTTAGCAATGACATTATAGAGCTATTCAAGTGAATTTCTGTCTACCTGTTATCCATCCCTTCTCCATCCCCCCCAGGACTTAAGGTCTAGAATTATTTCATTTTGTCTTTGTAGCCCAAATACCCCTCACAATACCTAGTACATATAGGTATTTTTAAAATGCTTACTGAACTGAATAGAATTGAATTTTTAGCTAAATTGTTTCTTCTACCTGCAAAAATAGACTTGTCTCTGATTGCCTTATTAAATAGCCTCTTTTTCTATATTTATTTGCTCTCAAAAAATTGAACTTTTATTCCCTTATAGCATCACTTTGGCTTCTTTCACATTACGTAAATCTGGTTGATATAAGCACAATCCAGCACCAATTTTTCCCCTTTTTCTGGTCAATGTGAGTCAATTGTTTCCTTAGCTAGGCTGCTGAGTGACTGGTTCAGGTTTGGACCTCTCTCCCTGGTGAGCATCCCTACAACAACATGTTTTTACAAAGTTTAAATGAAAACTGCATGGGTAGCAAGCCTAATTAAAACATTCTCTGTTCTTTCTCTAATCTCCTTACCACAACTAACACACACACACACACACACACAAACACACAAACACAGCCTTTGGTGCTCCTCAAATCTGCCCTTTTTCCCTCCCTGTCTGCTATTCCCCCTTGCTGCTTCCCATCTACCTAAATATTCACTCTAGCACTCCTCTCTGGAGACCCATATTCCTCAAGCAGTGCTTATCAGTCCTTCACTCTATGTATCCCTTTCGGGTTCTTCTAGCTGACTGGCCAGCTAATCTCATAAACTAACCAGAACTAAAGTCTTAATGGATAAGGATTTATAGTAAAGACAGGGGCCATCAGTGCCTTAGCCCAGTGAAGTAAGCAATGGAAGAATTTAAGACTTTTGATGAAGCACCTTTCAAATAACACAAGGCAGGCAGTTCCCTAATTTTCTTCTGCATAGTCCAATATTGCTTTCGTGTCTATATAAAGTGGGACAGAAATCAAACTCATTAGAAACTTGGGATCATGAACTATGAATCATATGAAACCAAGATGCCAGAACTTGATGAACTAGAATCCTTAACAATGAAGGATTCCTTGACTTCAGACTGCATGAATTGCAGATGTGCCATTGATCAGCAGTTGTTGCTACTTTTGTTTTGCTTCAAACACACAGTTTCCAAAGAAACTTGCTATTGCAGAATAACATGTGGGGTTTTGCAAACGTGTCTGCATGAGCGAAGTTATGGGCATTATGGAGAATGATTATTTTTCCAGGAGTTTGCATATAAGTTTTCCAAGAGCATTAACTAGTAATGGCCCACTGGTTTCCATAGTTTGGTTCTTCTTATTAAAAAGAACATTTCTTGGAAATCAAAGCAACTCTGGGGTACCACCTCATACCTAGCAAATTGGCCAATGAGGCAGCAAAGGAAAGTGATAAATGTTGAAGGGGATGTGGCAAAATTGGGGCATTAATTGTGAATTGATCTAATCATTCTGGAGGGCAATTTGGAACTATGCATAAAGGACTTTTAAAAAATGTCTGTCCTTTGATCTGGCCATAGCACTGCTGGGTTTGTACCCCAAAGAGATAATAAGGATAAAGACTTGTACAAGAACATTCATAGCTGCGCTCTTTGTGGTGGCAAAAAAAAATTAGAAAATGAGGGGATGTCCTCCGATTAGGGAATGGCTGAACAAATTTTGGTATCTGATGTGGATGAAATACTATTGTGCTCAAAGGAATAATGAACTGGAGGAATTCCATGTGAACTAGAATGACCTCCAGGGATTGATGTAGAGTGAAAGGAGCAGAACCAGGAGAACATTGGTACACAGAGACTGATATATTATGGCACAATCAAATGTAACAGACTTTTCTACCAGCAGCAATGCAATGACCCAGGACAATCCAGAGGAATTTATGACACAGAACACTATCCACATCCAGAGAAAGAACTGTGGGAACAGAAATGCAAAAGAAAAACATGATGGATCATGTACCTCAATGGGGATACAATTGGGGTTTTAGCATTAAAAAATCACTCTACTGAAGATATGAATAACATGGAAATCAGTTTTGAACAATGATATATGTATAACCCAGTGGAATTGCTTGTCAGCTCCAGGAGTGGATGAGGGAAGAGGGGTGAGGAAAATCATGAATCATGAAACCATGGAAAAATATTCTAAATAAATTCATACATTTTTAAAAAGAAAAAGAACATTTTTCTTGTTAAAAAATGTTCATTTCCAGAAAAAAGTTGGATTTAACTCTAGTTTATAAATATTTATGTATATATTTCCCAAGAGTAAATGGGTTAAACAGCATTTCCTTATTACTATGTGTCTAATATATCATGTTAGACCTCACAACTTGTACTTTCATAATAAAATTTTCAGATAAGAAGGTAGTTACCTAAACAAGATGAAAATAAATCAGCAGACACTTGCAAAAAATAAAAATTGATGTCAAGGTAGAATCCACAAAGGTGATAGATATTTCATCAGAAAAATCCCACTTAAAATTACAAAATTTCAATCAAAAGAAAGGCATATACTTGACAGTTGAGAGAGTTAATCAAGTCCTCTAAGACAAAAAGCTGAGTCAATGAACATATTCTCCTTCTTTTGTTGTTGATCCTTAAAGGGGAAATGAGACATGGTATGGCATATAATGATGACTTTGATATTGGAAACTGTGAATGAAAGTCTGTGACAGAGGCTGGCACTAGAGAAAAAGTACCAGGCTGAAGAGTGTGTGAAACTGATCACCTCAATGGGGGAGGGTCCCCAGGAGTTTGGAATCTTGAGGAGGAGAAGACTCTGGCTGGTAGAGGAGTTGGGCTCTCAGTCTTGAGAAGTCAAAGACAGAAGGTGGGAAAAAGACTTTCTCCTGAGGGTTACTCACCTTTCCTGCTGGTACTGGAAATCTTTCCCCCCAACACTTCCCAATTGAAGGGACTTTATGAAGAGAAACCTGAGCAGACTTTACCTTAGCTCCTGTTTCCCAGGGGTGAGTCAATTTGACTTTCTCTCAAGGGGCTTAGGCTGCCAAGGCCTGAGTTCCCCAAAAACTTAAAGAGGGAGGGGAAAGGGTTTAGATAGAGACAGGGACCCCCTTTCCCCACTTTCCATTTCCCATTCTTTACTGCCAGTTATTCTTTTGTATTACCTGATTGGGTTGACATTAAAAGTTATCTGTTCCCCAAGCTGTGAACAAGTGTGAGTGAACAGATCAAGTAGAGGGGGGACAAGAGGGACAAGAGTGAATCTTGGAGAGCAGCTTTAGCTAAGGAGGGAAGGAAGAAGGGGGAAAACCTTCAAACACCCTCTCCTCTCTCTGAGCCAACCCTAAACATCAGCTGTCTCCCCTGAACCCTGCTTTGAAGAGGGAGGTTCTCCTTTCTTTCCCCCTCTCAATACTAAGAGACTGAACCCCTTGGTTACTCATTAACCCCCCTTTATAATACAAGCCTAACACAGTATAATATTCATTCCCACCCTACAGGTACTTGAGCATGAGAACTGGAATAATTCCAATGTAGAAAAGAAATAATTTCTCCTAAGAGAGAGGGGTATACTTCCCTCTCTTCCCAAGAATGGACCTATCCAATCTATACAAAAAAGAACTCCATTTTCAGTAATAAAATAGTTTCTTTCTTGATTTGGTTTAATAGTTTTAGACATGGAAATTTTCAGTAAACTTCTAAAGAACAGTTATCTTTTTGCTACACAGTTCTGAAACATGCCATGAGTGCTCTTACATTTGATCATAGGTTTAGAACTAAAAGAACCTTCAGAGGATCTTTAGTCCTCACATTTCACAGAGGAAGAATTTGATGCCCTTCAACAAGGATGGCCAAAACTTTGGCTAACACTACTTCGATAGTAAATAGTGGAACTAAATTTCACAACTAAATTTTCTCTGAATCCAAATCCAGCCTTCATTCCATTGCACTACCCAGTCTCTCCTAACAAACTGAACCATTGTTCAAACTAATCAGTTCAAACTATTACTTTTTAACCACAATGTACATTTTCTTCTTGAGAGACAATATGATGTAGTGGGAAAGTACTAGACTTGAAGGAAAATTACCTAGTCTCAAATTTTGACTCTGATATTTATTAGTTGTGTAACTGTGAGCTTGGGGGCAGCAAGATGGTATAGTGGATGGAGGGTTAGGTCTGAAGTCAGAAAGACTCATCTTCTTGAGTTCAAATCCTATCTCATATACTTACTAGCTGTGAGACCCTGAGCAAGTCATTCAACCCTGTTTTTCTCAGTTCCTACTCTGTAAAATCAGCTAAAGAAGGAAATGTCAAATCTCTCCAGTATCTTTGCTAAGAAAACCCCAAATGGGGTCGTGAAGAGTTGAATAACTGAAAATGATTAAATAATAACAAATAAAAGACAGAACCTCTTCAGGCTTACTTTTTCTCAACTCCAAAACAGAATGATAATATTTGTTCTATCTATCTCTTGGAGATTTTTTTCTATGAAGAAAGTGCCTTATGAACTTGAAGGTTCTATATCAATGTGAATTATCATTCTCTTCCCTTATTTTCCTTTTCTTACACTGATTGTCTTTTCTAAGCAAAGGGGCTCCCAAAAAATACTTTTTCATTTTCTAATCTATGATTAGAACCAGACTTAATTTCAAGTGAATCTCAGTCCTGATTAAATTCAATTCAATTCAGCAAACCATTATTAAGTGCCAAATGTTTTGTCTTCTCCTCCCTTGATTT